>NW_011494861.1:17296130-17298284 GCF_000754665.1 Bison bison bison
CTTTTTCACTCTCCACTTTGACTTTCACCAAGAGGCTCTTTAGTTCTTCTTCACTTTCTGACAAAAGGGTGGTGTCATCTGCACATCTGAGGTTATTGACATTTCTCCTGGCAATCTTGATTCCAGTTTGTGCTTCTTCCAGACCAGTGTTTCTCATGATGTACTCTGCATATAAGTTAAATAAGCAGGGTGACAATATACAGCCTTGATGTACTCCTTTTCTTATTTGGAACCAGTCTGTTGTTCCATGTCCAGTTCTAACTGTTGCTTCCTGACCTGCATATAGGTTTCTCGAGAGGCAGGTCAGGTGGTCTGGTATTCCCATCTCTTGAAGGTTTTTCCACAGTTTATTGTGATCCACACAGTCAAAGGCTTTGGCATAATCAATAAAGCAGAAATAGATGTTTTTCTGGAGCTCTCTTGCTTTTTCCATGATCCAGTGGATGTTGGCAATTTGATCTCTGATTCCTCTGCCTTTTCTAAAACCAGCTTGAACATCTGGAAGTTCACGGTTCACATATTGCTGAAGCCTGGCTTGGAGAATTTTGAGCATTACTTTACTAGCATGTGAGATGAGTGCAATTGTGTGGCAGTTTGAGCATTCTTTGGCATTGCCTTTCTTTGGGATTGGAATGAAAACTGACCTTTTCCAGTCCTGTAGCCACTGCTGAGTTTTCCAAATTTGCTGGCATATTGAGTGCAGCACATTCACAGCATCATCTTTCAGGATTTGAAATAGCTCAACTGGGATTCCATCACCTCCAGTAGCTTTGTTCGTAGTGATGCTTTCTAAGGCCCACTTGACTTCACATTCCAAGATGTCTGGCTCTAGGTGAATGATTACACCATCATGATTATCTGGGTCATGAAGATATGTTTTATACAGTTCTTCTGTGTATTTTTGCCACCTCTTCTTAATATCTTCTGCTTCTTTTAGGTCCATACCATTTCTGTCCTTTATTGAGCCCATCTTTGAGTGAAATGTTCCCTTGGTATCTCTAATTTTCTTGAAGAAATCTCTAGTCTTTCCCATTCTGTTGTCTTCCTCTAGTTCTTTGCATTGATCACTGAGGAAGGCTTTCTTATCTCTCCTTGCGATTCTTTGGAACTCTGCATTCAAATGGGAATATCTTTTCTTTTCTCCTTTGCTTTTCACTTCTCTTTTTTTCACAGCTATTTGTAAGGCCTCCTCAGACAGCCATTTTGCTTTTTTGTATTTCTTTTCCATGCGGATGGTCTTGATCCCTGTCTCCTGTACAATGTCACGAACCTCTGTTCATTGTTCATCAGGCACTCTGTCTATAAGATCTAGTCCCTTAAATCTATTTCTCACTTATTCTGACAGAATATGATCCACTAGAAAAGGGAATGGCAAACCACTTCAGTATTCTTGCCTTGAGAACTCCATGAACAGTATGAAAAGGCAAAATGATAGGACACTGAAAGAGGAACTCCCCAGGTTGGTAAGTGCCCAATATGTTAGAGGAGATCAGTGGAGAAATAACTCCATAAAGAATGAAGAGATGGAGCCAAGCAAAAACAATACCCAGTTGTGGATGTGACTGGTGATAGAAGCAAGGTCCGATGCTGTAAAGAGCAATATTGCATAGGAACCCGGAATGTTAGGTCCATGAATCAAGGCAAACTGGAAGTGGTCAAACAGGAGATGGCAAGAGTGAACGTCGACATTCTAGGAATCAGCGAACTAAAATGGACTGGAATGGGTGAATTTAACTCAGATGACCATTATATCTACTACTGTGGGCAGGAATCCCTTAGAAGAAATGGAGTAGCCATCACGGTCAACAAGAGTCCGACATGCAGTACTTGGATGCAATCTCAAAAATGACAGAATGATCTCTGTTCGTTTCCAAGGCAAACCATTCAATATCACGGTAATCCAAGTCTATGTCCCAACCAGTAATGTTGAAGAAGCTAAAGTTGAATGGTTCTATGAAGACCTACAAGACCTTTAAGAACTAACACACAAAAAAGATGTCCTTTTCATTATAGGGGACTGGAATGCAAAAGTAGGAAGTCACGGAACACCTGGATTAACAGGCAAATTTGGCCTTGGAGTACGGAATGAAGCAGGGCAAAGGCTAATAGAGTTTTGCCAAGAGAACGCACTGGTCATAGCAAACACTCTCTTCC
>NW_011494861.1:17298384-17298564 GCF_000754665.1 Bison bison bison
AGTGATGGGACTGGATGCCATGATCTTCGTTTTCTGAATGTTGAGCTTTAAGCCAACTTTTTCACTCTCCACTTTGACTTTCACCAAGAGGCTCGTTAGTTCTTCTTCACTTTCTGACAAAAGGGTGGTGTCATCTGCACATCTGAGGTTATTGATATTTCTCCTGGCAATCTTGATTCC
>NW_011494861.1:17298664-17300478 GCF_000754665.1 Bison bison bison
GGTCATAGCAAACACTCTCTTCCAACAACATGAGAGAAGACTCTACACATGGACATCACCAGACGGGCAACACCAAAATCTTATTATATTCTTTGCAGCCAAAGATGGAGAAGCTCTATACGGTCAGCAAAAACAAGACCAGGAGCTGACTGTGGCTCAGATCATGAACTTCTTATTGCCAAATTCAGACTGAAATTGAAGAAAGCAGGGAAAACCACTAGACCATTCAGGTATGACCTAAATCAAATCCCTTATGATTATACAGCAACTGTACTTTAATTTAAAAAGAGAAAAAGTTAATGCAGTCAGCCAGATAAGCAGCACAAATCCACTGTAGATGAAATTATAATTTTTTAAATAAATAGCATTAGGGAGAACTGTAGTATCAATATTTTATTCCTTCCTATGTATACTAGCATACTAAAGATTAAAATAATTTGTGTCTTTCTTCCTTTTTAAAACATAATATATGAAGTAAAATTTTAAAAGTACAGACCAAAAAAATAAATAAAAAGGAAATATAAATAAATTATATCAAATTCTACCATGTAGAGATAATCACTGCTCTCATTTTGGTGTTTTTAATTAAGACATAAAGGATGAAAAAAGCCAGTCTTGTCAAGCACTGGGAAGAAAGAAAGGCACGCACAAAGACCCTGAGGTAGGCAAGTCTCGTGTTTATGGAACTAAATATGGGCCTATATGGTCGGAGTGAAGAGGATATCGCTGAGATTTGCGGTTGTATAGTAACCACTGGCCAGTTCATGCAAACCTAGCTTAGGTGTATAATTTTTGTGTGTGTACAGCAAAAAGCTATAGTTTTAAGCAAAAGTAGATGTTTATATTTGGCACCCCACTCCAGTACTCTTGCCTGGAAAATCCATAGACAGAGGAGCCTGGTGGGCTGTAGTCCATGGGGTTGCTAAGAGTCGGGAACGACTGAGCGACTTCACTTTCACTTTTCACTTTCATGCAAGTGAAATGGCAACCCTCTCCAGTGTTCTTGCCTGGAGAATCCCAGGGACGGGGAAGCCTGGTGGGCTGTTGTCTCTGGGGTCACACAGAGTCGGACACGACTGAAGAGACTTAGCAGCAGCAGCAGCAGCAGCAGCAAATGTTTGTATTCAGTAATTATCCTTCTAGTTGTATTTTTCCAATAGTATTTTATTAGCTGTGGTTTTTCTTTCTCTGGTACAGCTTTTTAAAAATTGAGATATAATTGACATACAGCATTGTACTAGTTTCAAAAGTACAGTATGTAGATTGATATATGTAGATATTGTGAAGTTATTACAACAGTAAGTCTTGTTAACATCCGTCACCACACATAGTTACAATTTTTTATTTTTTTACAAATAAAAGTTTACTGTACAAAATTAAGGCCTTCACAATTCATAATTCATTAAGGCAATTCAGCTGGTAAAGAATTCACCTGCAATGCTAGAGACCAGGGTTCAGTCCCTGGGTTGTGAAGATGCCCTGGAGAAGGGAATGGCTACTCACTCCAGTATTCTGGCCTGGAGAATTCCATGGACTGTATACTCCATGGGGTCACAAAGACTCAGACGTGACTGAGCAGCTTTCACTTTCACAAACACAGTCTAGGTACTTTTTTTAAATCCTTCATGAAAATTTCACAAACACTTCCCCTCTCCCCCCAACTGTTAAAGTGGCCTGACCAAATGTTATTAAAGTGAAACTGTAAACAACACCAGGAGAAATATCAAAAACCTCAGATATGCAGATGACACCACCCTTATGGCAGAAAGTGAAGAAGAACTACAAAGCCTCTTGATGAAAGTGAAAGTGGAGGG
>NW_011494861.1:17300715-17313505 GCF_000754665.1 Bison bison bison
GTTTTTCCTGTGGTCATGTATGGATGTGAGAGTTGAACTGTGAAGAAGGCTGAGCGCCGAAGAATTGATCTTTTGAATTGTGGTGTTGGAGAAGACTCTTGAGAGTCCCTTGGACTGCAAGGAGATCCAACCAGACCATTCTGAAGGAGATCAGCCCTGGGATTTCTTTGGAAGGAATGATACTAAAGCTGAAACTCCAGTACTTTGGCCACCTCATGCGAAGAGTTGACTCATTGGAAAAGACTCTGATGCTGGGAGGGATTGGGGGCAGGAGGAGAAGGGGATGACAGAGGATGAGATGGCTGGATGGCATCACTGACTCTATGGACATGAGTTTGAGTGAACTCCAGGAGTTGGTGATGGACAAGGAGGCCTGGCGTGCTGCAATTCATGGGGTCGCAAAGAGTCAGACACAACTGAGAGACTGATCTGATCTGATAAACAAAACCAAGTATTTTAAAGACAGTTATCCTAGGGACTTTAGCTGGTGGTCCAGTGATTAAGAATCTGCCTGCCAACAGAGGGAATGGGAACTCAATCCCTGGTCAGGGAACTATGATCCCACATGCAACGGGCAACTAAGACCCAACACAGCCAAATAAATAAATTTTTTTTTTTTTTTTAAAGACAGCTATCCTAAATGTTACTTCTTTGATTAGGTGATCTTCATGGATAGGATAGTATCCTATTTCCCTATAAAGCATCCCTGGTAGCTTCAGCCTGTCTATCATCTTCAAATTCAACTAAAGCAATGTCATGCCTCCCGAAAGTACTCCCAAAAGTACCAGAGATACTTCTTTGAAACCAGGAAACTGATTAAACAACATGGTCAACATCATTTCGCTAGTCTCTTCCAGTAAATTATTAAGGAATAAAATATAGTTTGGAGGATGATCAAGGACCTGAGAACTTGGTATTGCATTTCCTTGGTATCAGCTTAATTTGGTGTTCCCTGACCAGGCTTTTTGTTCACGATTGTTGCCATTTGTTACACAGTTTTATCTTCTTTTCTTTTCTTTGTCAGAAAAAGTGCCATGCATTTTAGATATTATACCACAATCTGTTCTGACATACTGAATTTGCTTCTTTTTTAATGTTGTCATTCATATGGTTGATATAAATTGTATGATTTGGTCTGATATCCATGTTCTGGGTTAAATTTTGTTCAAATAGATGGAGGCATCTGCCACATCCTCAGTTTTTTGTGGTTTGAGTGTTTTAGATGAAATTAATTTTGTATAATTGGACAGACTTTTAATTACAGTATCTTTAGTATGTTCTTAGAGAAAAGTGAAACTGTAACTTCCATATTGAAAAGAGTAAGATATCATTAAGCAAAACTAGGCAGCAATAAAGTGAGGATAGTAAAATAAGAGAGAACTCATTAGAAATCCTTGAAATTGAAGAAAAATGTCAGTAAATTTTACAAGTTTAATAGATGATAAAAATTTCATAGTCTAAATTATGGAACTGAGGAATTCACCCAGAAACACACACACACACACACACACTATATAATGCAGTTAAGCAACAAGAAGGAACAACTGAGAGAGAAGTCTTAACATTCATCTAACTCCAGAAAAAAGAGAGAATGAAAAGAATGACAGAGACTCAATATTTTAAGAGATAATTATTAAAAATCTTTCCAAAATTGGATAAAGGCATGAGTCATTAAACAGAAAGCACATTCTAAGAATCTAGTGAGATAAATACAAATAAATCCAGCCACAGATGCATTAAAAAAAATAATAAGGGCCATGGGGAAATCTTTAAAAGGATCAGAAAAGAAGATAGAACAATTAGACTAACATCAGATCTCTGATTCCAGACAATAGATTGCTAAGTACAATAATACAGCATCCTCAAAGGCTGAGAGGAAAACAAACATCACCCTAAAATTGAATTTTGCTGTTAGCGTCAGAGACCTAAAGAGAGGCTTACACAAATTAAATGAGGGTTTCATTGTGTTATATCAAAGGAACCCAAATCCATTCCTGAGCTTCTCCTCTACTTTCCTAAGCTTGTGGCTTCTCTCTTCATTGTCCAAGGAAGGCTCCTGTGTTCCACAAAAAAAGGACAAGGATGAAAGGGTGCTCCTCTTGGCTAAGGCAGCTCTCTTTAGGACGTTCTCCCCCGACTCAGTGTTTGCTGCTTACATCTAATTAGTCACTCATGGCTATGAGCATCTAGAAAATATAGGCTTTCTGCTGAGCATACAGCAGCCCTAAATAAAATGTGTTCCAATTCTGTTTCCAAGGAAGGAGGAAGACAAGTTGTGGGCTGGGCAGCTAGCAATCTCTACCCCAGCTACTATTTAGGAATTCAGACAGAATAAAGACACATTACTAACCATAAAAAATACTAAAGGAACTTAACACCCACAGCCTCTCACTAAAGGCACTATCAAAGATGCACTTCATTTAGAAATAAAGTAAACCCAAAGGGACGATCTGGACCACAAGAAGCTATGAGGAGCACAGAAATTTATAAAATATGTCAGTAAATGCAATTGCAATTTATTGGAAAAATAAATATTATTTTTTGCTTTTTTAAAAAGGATAAAACTGCAAATGAAATTACAAGATGCTGGGGATATTTAAATGTTGTTGTTCTGTCACTAAGTCATGTTCGACACTTTGCAACTCCATGGATTGCAGCTTGCCAGGCTTCCCTGTCCTTCACTATCTCCTCAAATTTGCTCACACTCATGTCCATTGAGTCAGTGATGTTATCTAACCACCTCATCCTCTGCTACACCCTTATCCTTTTGTCGTCAACCTTTCCTAGCTTTGGGGTCTTTTCCAATGAGTCAGCTCTTCCCATCAGGTGGCCAAAGCATTGGAGCTTCAGCTTCAGCATCAGTCCTTCCAGTGAATATTCAGAACTGATTTCCTTTAGGATGGACTGGTTGGATCTCCTTGCAGTCCAAGGAACTTCAAGACCCTGTGTCAACACCACAGTTCAAAAGCATCAATTCTTAGGCACTCAGCTTTCTTTATAGTCCAACTCTCACATCCATACATGAGCACTGGAAAAACCATAGCTTTGACTAGACAGACATTTGCTGGCAAAGTAATGTCTCTGCTTTTTAATATGCTGTCCAGGTTGGTCATAACTTTCCTCCCAAGGAGTAAGCATCTTTTAATTTCATGGCTGCAGTCACCATCTACAGTGATTTTGGAGCCCCCAAAAATAAAGTCTCTCACTGTTTCCACTGTTGCCCCATCTATTTGCCATGAAGTGATGGGACCAGATGCCATGATCTTCGTTTTTTGAACATTGAGTTTTAAGCCAGCTTTTTCACTCTCCTCTTTCACTGTCATCAAGAGGCTCTTTAGTTCTTCTTCCCTTTCCTCCATAAAAGTGGAGTTGTCTGCGTATCTGAGGTTATTGATGTTTCTCCTGGCAATCTTGACTCCAGCTTGTGCTTCATCCAGCCCAGCATTTTGAATGATGGACATTGTGTATAAGTTAAATAAGCAGGGTGACAATATACAGCCTTGTTGTACTCCTTTCCCAATTTGAAATCTGTCTGCTGCTCCATGTCTAGTTCTAACTGTTACTTCTTGACCTGAATACAGGTTTCTCAGGAGACAGTTTAGATAGTCTGGTATTCCCATCTCTCAGAATTTTCCACAGCCCGCCATGATCCTTGGTCCTTAGAGATTCTCCAGGCAAGAATACTGGAGTGGGTTGCCATGTCCTCCTCCAGGGGATCTTCCCAACCCAGGGATCAAACCCAGGTGTCCTGAATTGCAGGTGGATTCTTTACAGTCTGAGCTACCAGGGAAGCCCGAGAATACTAGAGTGGGTAGCCTATCCCTTCTCTAGCAGATCTCCCCGACACAGGAATTGAACTGGGGTCTCCTGCATTGCAGGTGGATTCTTTACCAGCTGAGCTACCAGGGAAGCCCACAACTGCTGTGTCAGTTGCCTAAGATATCAGCAGCACTGTGGAAGCCTGAGAAATGATCATGCTGTTTTAAAATTGCATTCGATAGCACATATCAACCCTTAGTTAAACTTTAAAAAACAAAACAGGTTGAAAAACAGCTTAAAGGAGGCAAACACAGCATCTGCTGTATCAACTCAGAATAGTCCTAGCCTCACTCTCACACTCACTAATTCCACAACTGCTTTTTTTTAACCTTAACATTTTTATTTAGCCTGCAACCAGAGAGTGTGTATCTCTTTATAATTCTGCCGTTTTCATAAAGTACCATTTTCTTACATTTCTGCAGTCTTCCCAAGTATCATTACAATGACCGCACAGCACAGCATCTTTTATCCTGAGTTCAAATCTCCGCCTTAGCCAGCCTGCTGCGGGTGCTTGCAGGCCACTGCTCCTATCCTATCCCCTGATAATGTCTCCATGCGCCCAATCCTTATATCTGGTCCTTTGTACTGTTCTCCAGCTCTTGTGCTCTTAACCATGCTGCATCCCTGCCACTTGGGGCAGCGATAGGATGTGACACCCTTTATGACACCATCCATGGGGGCCCCTAAGGACAGCTATTTGAGTGTTACCTTTGCCAATAACCACCATTGCTTATGGAGCTAGGCTACCAGGGGCCAGCCAGGGGCTGGGCACCTCGTTTCCATTATTGCAGGCAATTCTCAAGGCAACCATGAGCTAGCCATGCATAGCTCTACTTTACAGATGAGAGAAGTGGGGCTCAGGGAGGTTTAGCAGTGATTTTGAAACCCAAGAAAATAAAATCTGTCACTGTTTCCACTTTTCCCCTTCTATTTGCCAGGAAGTCATGGGACCAAATGCCATGATCTTAGTTTTTTGAATGTTGAGTTTTAAGTCAGCTTTTTCACTCTCCTCTTTCATTCTTATCAAGAAGCTCTTTAGTTCCTCTTCTCTTTCTGCCACTAGAGTGGTATCATCTGCATATCTGAAGTTGTTGATATTGCTCCCGGCAATGTTGATTCCAACTTATGATTCATCCATCATACATTTCACATGATGTACTCTCATTTAAGTTAAATAAACAGGTAACAATATACCGTCTTCAAGTACTCCTTTCCCAATTTTGAACAAGTCCTCTGTTCCATGTCTGGTTCTAACTGATGCTTCTTGAACCACATATAAGGTTTCTCAGGAGGGTGGTAAGGTGGTCTGGTATTCCCATCTTTTTAAGAATTTTCCTCAGTTTGGCATAGTCAATGAAGCAAAAGTAGATGTTTTTCTGAAATTCCCTTGTTTTCTCTATGATCCAAGGAAGCTTGGCAATTTGATCTCTGGTTCCTCTGTCTTTTCCAACTTGTATATCTGGAAGTTCTCAGTTCATGTACTACTGAAGCTGACTTAAAGGATTTTCAGCATAACCTTGTTATTGTGTGAAATGAGCACAACTGTATGGTTGTTTGAACACTCTCTGGCATTGCCCTTCTTTGGGACTGGAATTTAAATGTACCAAGATGTTAAGTACAAAACTGATGTTGAGTATATAGATTGTACGTTATCCTTTATATTTGTCTATGAGCTTGGAACATCGCATAATTTGAAAAATTGAGAGGTAATACATACACAGAATTTTAAAACATCTTTGCATCAAAAGACATCACAAAGTTAAAGACAAGCAAGAGACGCTAGAGGGGAAATGCTTGCAATATATGCAGCAACAATAAAAAAATCAATGTCTAGAAGATAGAGCATTACTTTGCATCAGTAGAGAAAAGCCAAAATCCAGTGGAAGAAGAGGGAGAGAATACAAAGGAGATTTTATAGAAGAAATACAAATGGCTAATAAGTATATTAAAAGGATATTCAACCTTGTAATCGGGGAAATTCAATTTAAAACAATAGGGTATTATTTTTCACCCACTAGAGAAGTAAAAACTTAAAAAATTGAAAATACTCAGCTTTGACAAAAGAATAAAGAATGACTACTCTAGGACCCTGTATGAACATGTCATTTGGCAAAACTTGTTTGATTTAATTATTTGGTAGAACTTAAATTTTTAAAATATTCATACCATTAGACCCAGAGTTACACCTCTAGAAATTCATTTTACAAAAACCACATGGTATAGTCAAGCTGCCTTCTCAGAGGTCCTGTATGTTCAGTGTTAAGTGGTTTTTAAAAATCACTGTTTCTGGATGGACCTAGAGTCTCTCATACTTCCCTGGTGGCTCAGCAGTAAAGGGTCCACCTGCCAATGCAGGAGACACAGGTTCGATCCCTGGGTCAGGAAGATCCCCTGGAGAAGGAAAGGGCAACCCACTCCAGTATTCTTGCCTGGAAAATTCCATGGATAGAGGAGCCTGGTGGGCAACAGTCCATGGGCCACAGAAGAGTCAGACATGACTAAACAACAAGAACAAAAGTCTGTCTTACAGAGTGAAGTCAGAAAGAGAAGAACAAATATCGTATAATTCATGTATGTCGAATTTAGAAAAATGGTACAGATGAACCCATTTTCAGGGCAGGAATAAAATGTAGATGTAAAGAGTAGACTTGTGAACACAGTGGGAAAGAGGAGGGTGGGATAAACTGGGAGATAAGGTTGACATACATACACTACCATGTGTAAATAGTTAGCTAGTGGGAGCCTGTTATACAGCGCAGGGAGCTCGGCCAGCTGCTCTGTGATGACCTAGAGGGGTGGGATGGGAGTGGGCTGGGAGGAAGGTTCAAGATGGAGGGGGGATATATACATAGCTGATTTACTTCATTCTATAGCAGAAACTAACACTACATTGCAAAGCAATTATATTCCAATATAAAATTAAAATAACCTATTTTTTGGCTAGCTTAAAGATGAATTTGAAAATGGTTTTGGATGCAATTAAGTTATGCTATTTAAACTGTAAACTCATCTTGACCTATACAAACAAACAAACAAAAAAACACATGAACACCAAAATGTATAAGTAAGAATAATCATTATAGCGTTTACTATAATCATAAAAATTGGGACTAACCAAAATGACCAATTTAGGTTAGGCCAATAGGAGAGGGGATAAATAAGCGATAATACATCTATGCTGTAGAATATCATGGTGCCATTTTTAAAATGGAGCAGAACTTTGGTCTTGGTTTGTGAGGTGCACAAACCAAGCAATGACTACCGCATGACCATAGGTACACTCCTTCAAAATCATTCATGAGTATGCTCTGCACTTAGAAAAAAAGGCTGAAATGATACTAAAATACCAATAGACGTGAATTCTAAGGAAGAGTATGGGAAAGCTGCTCAACTCGATTCATACTGTTTAAATCATTTAAAAGATTTGATGTTTAAAAGGCAAGAAAGAGACATAGGAGAATGTTCTCAAAGTAGTTCAGGAAATATGATAGGCTTCATTTCTCTCACATATAAAGTGAGGATAATTGCATCTGAGCCTGCTCTTTCACTGGAGATTGTGAGGGTCAAATGAAGGGGTAGTGAACACCTGTTTGGAAAAGAAAAGCAAGACCATATTCAAAAGTAATGAATTATCATTAAATAAGTGGGGTCAGGCATTTTACATAAGAACTAGATTTTAACATTTTAATTATCTTAATGATAAAACCAGTCTAGTGAGGGACAAAGCAAGCGAGGGATTGAACCAAAGTGATTCTGCCTCCTTGCTTTCCCAGAACCGCAAAGTTCAGCATCTTTTGAGAAGCAGTGCTGGTCATGGGTAAGAACACAAATTGTTCTCCTCCCTGTGACTTTGGGCAAGTTACTAAACTTTCTCTGTTCCTCACTGTTGTCTTTTATTAAATGGGTATACAGAGCCTACTACAGACAGTTATTAAATGAGTTAACACATGTGAAACACACGGGTGCCTGACACAGCAGGTGGTCTGTAAGGGCCGGCTACTGTTCCTACTGGCTTGAATTGCCCGGTTAATCACTGGGAAAAAGAAGCATTTTCCCCTGCTTCTCTGATTTGGGGTTGAAAGAAGAGTGAAAAATTCAATAGGAACCTCCTTTCTCCCTTCAGAAATCTTTGTATAAAAGTAAAGAAATATCTTTATTATATTCTAAGTCCCCCGTTCTTGAGGACATCTCCACCACTCTCTCCCTGCCACGTGGCAACTCAAATCCTGACCAGGTCCAAGAATGGGACTTGTCCCTAGCATGTTGTAGACTCCAGCTGCTCTCCTGGGGGCTCTCTTAGGTTGCCCCTGTCTG
Organism: Bison bison bison; assembly: GCF_000754665.1. Classification (NCBI taxonomy): domain Eukaryota; kingdom Metazoa; phylum Chordata; class Mammalia; order Artiodactyla; family Bovidae; genus Bison; species Bison bison. The sequence continues at coordinate 17,308,849 of NW_011494861.1, forward strand.
ACTTAGCACTCTGGAATCCATCCTGCCCAAACAAAGACCAACATGCAAAGTTTTCTGAAATCCATGGATGGATCAGAGATGTCAAAAACCACATATCCATTTCAAAGCCTCATTTTTTTATTATTTTTAACTTTTTATTTTGTACTGGGGTATAGCTGATTAACAAACAACGCTGTGATAGTTTCAGAACAGCGAAGGGACTCAGCCATCCTGGACATGTACACACTGCACTGCCGTATTTAAAGTGGATAAGCAACAAGGACCTACTGTATAGCACAGGGAACTCTGTTCATAACTTGGAGAGATATTAGAGAAATCTGGCATTTCCGTCTTAAACGGTGCATTTTTCCCAGGAAAGTTTACTCTTCTTTCTGCCACAAAGGACCAGGGTCCTGACTGACCCCAGTTCATTTTCCTGTGCCAGGCTATCTGCCATCCTACTGCCAACTTCCTATGGACTTCCAAGAAGTTCATGCCTATGTGTCCACTCCTTCTACATGCACGCAGATGGGAGAAGTTGATTGAAGACAGGAAGACAAGTCCTCTACTGCCCGCAACGCTGGGGAATGAGGGCTGTGAAACCCCAGAAGGAGCTCCAAGGAGGGGCTGGCTCTGCCTCCCTTCTACAAGGGACACATGAAGGCAGGGGCTGTCACTGTCCTCTACTGCACATGCTCATTCCGGGGCCCTGGGTTGCCCAACAGTCTCCCACTGGTAGGTAGAAGAGTTTGGGAAGTGCTGAACAGCAGGACTAAGGGCAAAGAGGAAGGAGAAGTAAAAAGGAAAGCCAGGGAGATGAAAAGAGCCCTCGGGAAATGGCAGCTCCAAAAAACAGCAAGATGTTTCAACCTTCAGGCCAAAGAAGAACATCATCTGATTCTTCACTGTTTTGTTCGTGAATCTTTGCCAACTGAAAATCATTTGGGAACGTTCTCTTTCAGGATATGTGACTGTAGCCCATTCAACTTAAAGAGGTGGCTTTGAGCAAGTCCCTTAACTTTGCTCAGCAGCAGTCTCCCCCTTTGAAAGACAGGATAAGCATACCTACCAGGAGAAGATGCATTGCACTGATTTAAATAAGACAGAGGTTTATAATCCTCTCATGTAACAAAAATCTAGAGGAGAACATTCCATTGTCCTATGGCAGTTTCATAGTTATTGGAGGCTCCAGGCTCTTTCTGTCTTCCTTTATCACCATCTATAGTTGGTATATGGCTTCCAACTCCAAGTTCATGTCATATTCCAGGAAGGCTATCAGAGCACCATACATCATGTCTGAAATCTAGGTAGAAATTAGAAAGAAGAAGGGATGGACATAATCCCAGCTGAGTCAGTCTCCTAAAGCAGGGGTCCCTAACCTCTGGGATGTAATGCCTGATGATCTGAGGTGGAGCTGCTGCAACAATAACAGAAAAACAGTGCACAATACTTGTATTGCACTTGAATCATCCTGAAACCATCTCCCCACCCATCCCATTCCATGGAAAAACTGTCTTCTGGTCCCTTGGTACCAAAAAGGATGGGGACCACTGCCCTAAAGAGTTTTCCCAGGACCCTCAGCCCCTGCAACAACTTTTGCTTACATCTCATTGACCATCCGTAGCTGTAAGGAAAGCTGGGGCATGTCTTTTAACTGTGCACATGGCCCCCAGGAGTTAAAGGAGGGGAAGTAGATGAGCAGAGATACCAGGCAGGTAGTGTCTGCTGTAAAACCTCAGAGAGGTCTTAAAGAACTGCAGGAAATAATGCATGCAAGTTCCAGTGGTCATGTATGCATGTGAGAGTTGGACTGTGAAGAAAGCTGAGTGCTGAAGAATTGATGCTTTTGAACTGTGGTGTTGGAGAAAACTCTTGAGAGTCCCTTGGACTGCAAAGAGATCCAACCAGTCAATTCTAAAGGAGATCAGTCCTGGGTGTTCATTGGAAGGACTGATGCTGAGGCTGAAACTCCAATACTTTGGCCACCTCATGCGAAGAGTTGACTCATTGGAAAAGACTCTGATGCTGGGAGGGATTGGGGGCAGGAGGAGAAGGGGATGACAGAGGATGAGATGGCTGGATGGCCTCACTGACTCAATGGACTGAGTCTGAGTGAACTCCGAGAGTTGGTGATGGACAGGGAGGCCTGGCATGCTGCAATTCATGGGGTCGCAAAGAGTTGGACACGACTGAGCGACTAAACTGAACTTAACTGAAGCACTTTGTAAATTCAAACTAAGGGCTTGGCAGCTATTCTCAGTCATCTTCACTGCAACACTATAAAGTGGAAACTGAGGTGCAGAGAGACCTCCAAGGTCAATAGGCGTTAAACGATAGACCTGGGATTCCAAGGGAGGACTGGCTGGGACTTTCCTGGACCTCCTCTTCCCATAGGAGAGGGTTTATCTTAGGAGTCTGTTGTGAGTCTGTGGAGGGGTCTTGGCAGTCATGTGTATATGACTGACCTCTCATTCTGCTGAGTCTGGGTACTGAGGGTAGGGGGCAGTTCTTCTGCAAGTTGAGAGCCTGGGCTGCTGTCCACTAATGTGGAGCACCAGAGGACCCCAGTAATCTTCAGCCTCCATGAACTCTGGTCACGTTGTCTTCTTTGAGATTATGGATGCTTTTAATTTTGCCTTTTACCAAGGGCCTTGGGACCAGAGGCCTTCAGGCATGAGTGCCTGTAAATTGCATCTTATTACATTATTAATTACCATGTTATCTGGAGTCAAATAACTGATTAATTCTTTGGCAGGCAATGCTGTGAAATAGAAATTCTTCCTATTCCCTTCCTCCCTGCCCCTCCCCAGTTCTCAGGGAGGAGGTAAGGGATCAGATTTCTATCTGCTTTGAACTCTTTGAAAGAACCACCTGTGAACATGAGAGGCAGCTATGCAGCCAGTGTCTGGAGTACCGTGAAAAACAAGGAAGAAGTTAACCCACTGGAAACAGAATGATAGAAACCGACATCCTTGGACTTCCCTGGTGGCTCAGTGGTAAAGAATCCATCTGCCAGTGCAAGAGACACAAGTTCTATCTCTGATCCGGGAAGATCTCACATGCCAAGCAGCAACTAAGCCCGTGTACCACAACTACTAAGCCCACATGTCTCAACTACTGAAGCCCGAGACCCCTAGAGCCCATCCTCTGCAATAAGAGAAGCCACCACAAGGAGAAGCCAGCTCATCACAACTGGTAAGGCCCCACTCACCACAACTAGAGAAAGCCCATGTGCAGCAAAGAGGACCCAGCACAGCCAAAAATAAACAAACAAATCAATATATAATTTTTTAAAAGAGAAATAGACGTCCTGGGACACCTGAAATTCAAGATAACATGGGGCTGGGACCAAGAGGAGATGAACCAGCCTGATATTTGGATGCAGCTAATGGAGGGGATGGGAAGTAAAAAAGATACATGTTAGTGCTGTCTAGCTCAGGGACCTGCTGTGCAGAAAGGGACCCGTCTTTGCTTCTTGGTCCACCAGTGCATGGAACCTCTTAACTAGAGCCAGGATCCTCTGGTTTCGTGGCAACCTGTAAGTTTCTCACAAGCTTTTATATTCCAGGACAATAAGGTAGGGCTACCAGTGGGTGGCAGATTTTTAAAGAGCTGTGACCTTCTGGGGTTTTCCAGGTGGCTCAATGGGTAAAGAATCTACCTGCCAATGCAGGAGACGCGGGTTCCATTCCTGGGTCGGGAAGATCCCCTAGAGAAGGAAATGGCAACCCACTCCTGTACTCTTCCTGTGCCTGGGAAATCCCATGGACAGAGGAGCCTGGCAGGCTACAGTCCACAGGGTAGCAAAGACTCGGACACAACTTAGTGACTGAGCACATGCGCACGACCTTCCTAAGCTGCAGTTGATAGCTGATAGAAGCACCCTCTTCTCGGCTCCTGCCATCTCACACATGGTCAGACACACTGCATCGGTGAGAGTCTTGATGGGCTCTTCAGGTGGGAGGCGCATTCGTGGCATCTTCCAGCTGCATCTGCGCAGTTGGCAAAACCCCTGCCTGCAGAACTGCTGAGAGGGTTAAGTCCCATCAGTCAAACCCTCACTCCAGGCCCGATGCAGAATCGCTGCTGAACAAATCTGAGTGACATATCACGGCACAGGGCCCTCCCCTACGTACTGCAACTGAGAACACGAATAGGAGGGCAGGTGCAGGCAGGTCAGGGCTCCGGGGAGGAGGGGTTCTGATGTCCTAAGAGGGTGGCTCCTGGGATAGGGTCATCACCCACAGCGAAAGTGTCCTCTGTCTTTCCAGCTTGGGAAACTGCAGACTTCAAAGGGAGGCAACCCATCACACAGGGTTTAGCCCGAGTCAAACTCAGGTTTGGTCCAGACTCTGCTATGTACGGGGCTTCCCTGATGGCTCAAGTGGTAAAGTATCTTCCTGCAGTGCAGGAGACCCAGGTTCAACCCTGGATCAGGAAGATCCCCTGGAGGACAGAATAGCAACCCACTCCAGTATTCTTGCCTGGGAAATCCCATGGACAGAGGAGCCTGGGGGTGCTACAGTCCATGGGGTCACAAAGAGTCAGACACGACTGAGCGACCAACACACACACACACTGCTCCGTACTAGTTAGATGTTCTAGGCCAAGCTGCCTAACCCCTCTGAGACTTAGGAGATTCATCACACCTCCCTCAGAAGGCCGACGGTCTCTGAGG
>NW_011494861.1:17313605-17315222 GCF_000754665.1 Bison bison bison
GAGGAAACCACACCGCTCCACCACCGCAGCTGGACCGGAAGACGTAGGCGGGCAGGGAGACTGGGCCACACACCCCTGTGGCCTCCACGAGGTGTCTCCCAGACCCTCTGCCAGAGAAAGGTCAAAGCAGAAGCAGCTGGAAGATTTCTCCTCCCTGGGAGAAAATGAGCCTGCAGAAGACTACCAGGATTACGAAACCATCTGTGGGCTTTTCACCCTGATTCTGAGGAACCTAGCTACCAGCAGTAGACACAACCCCACCCAGCTTCCCAGCCCTCTGAAAGCAGAGAAAGGGGACAGGAAACTCAGGTCCAGAGAAAGAGAGGCTGGAAGGAATCGCAGGCCGAGGAAGAGTGAGGACTCAGGCCTCTCGCCCTCGGATTGCTCAGCCTCTCTCTCTGCTACACGTATGCACATGGATTCCCACAAATTCAGACTTTCAAAACTGGACATACACTTTAAAAACCGTGTGAAACTCGTGCATGAAGTCGATGGAAAATAGAGCCACTTCACGTAGGAAGCGAGCACCTGACGTCTTCCCCACTGCATCTGTGACGGGGCAGCGGCTGTTTGCCCAGTTGGTACGAGGATCAAGTCACGTACGTAAACTCCTTACCAGGTGTTCAACACAGGGTGGCTGCTTGACACGTGTTAGCTTTATGTTACTGCCTTTGGACCCCTCCCAGGTCCACTCACACACTCGGGTTGTGCACTGCCTAACTCCAGGAGACACCGTTCCTGTAGACTACGCTGTGTGCAGTCCTTCCTGGATTTGGGCAGTGCGCATCCTGCACCACTGTGCGTGGTATGCCTGCTGAGGGCCCGCCCCTTCCTCAGAACAGACACACAGCACCCTAGGACATCCCTGCTGACTTTGACTCTCGGCTGGCCTTCCTAGCCTTTCACTCGCTCTTTCCTCAGCTTTGAATCCCTCAGCTGATGGAGAACCAAAGTGGGATAGCCACCAGGAAGGCAGTGTGGGCAAAACTGAGGGCAGTCTGAATTTCTTTCCTTCTTTTCTCAAGGTTTACCTAGATCTTGAGTCTCTTATCTTTTAGGGCCAGTGGATGATTTTTAGACTAAGTGTGTTGCGTTCCCTGATCCTAGGCCTGGCTCTCTAGCCTGGGTCCTCGGGCAGGGGGCCCTGGCTGGGCTACAGCAGTCACCCGGTAGAAAAAGGGTATTGGGGGATCATGAGGTATTTTACTCACAGCAAACATGGAGCAGGAAAGCTGGGAGGCTGCAGCTGCTGCTGCTATTTCCATTTAACTGTTGTTGAGTCCCAATCCCCAAGTCATTTATCCGGTGAACCAGCCAGGCAAGGACAGAGCCTGGCTCTCAAGGCCAGCCTGGTTCCCAATGCACTAATGACACTTGACAGACACCAAATCCTAGCAATTTCCAAACAAAACCTTGAAGCTCCAGTCCCAGGGCCCCCGGGAAACACTCCATTGCTTCCCCAGGCTTTGCTCAGCTGGTCCTTACTGATTGCCAGCAATCCCCAGCTGAGAAGTCCCCTGCTCTCCAGCCCCTCTCTGCCCTCCAGCCCCTCCCTCCCTTCCCAGCTCTTCCCTGCCCACTCCCCGTCCACCTCCCTGTCCCTGCTTGAGCAGGGGA
>NW_011494861.1:17315322-17325615 GCF_000754665.1 Bison bison bison
AAGAGCCCTCTGAGAAGGTGGCCAGACAGTGCAGCAGGCCGTGATTTACGTTGCTTATAAGAGCATCACCTGTTTGCAAGAGCTTTATCCAGTTGCTGAAATGACGCTACCCGTGGACCTGGCTGGGATGTTCAGATCCACCGTGTGAATATTGCAGAGTTCTAGGGCTACTGCAGATACTGTCTGCCAAATAGCTGATGCCAGAGCTTTTCACTCAAAAAAGACTTTACATAAGACACCAGACCAGACAGACTTTCAACTGGATTTGAATCCTTTTTTACTCTGCTTCAGTTCTTGTTCATTAAACACAGAGAATTTTTTAAATTGTGTTATTATTTTAATGCTGGGACAATTCGCTTGAAAAATATCAAATATGTCATAAACAGCCACTCCACATAAAGAAGGAAATAAGTGTGTTGAAAACTACACATGTAAACCTATCCCACCCTCTTGCCTTCTGCTCAGTTGTCACCATTCTAAATTAGGTCTTTACTATCTCCCTGTGTCTTTATATATTGCATTCTTTTTTTAACTTTGAGATACTTGTGGATTCACATGCAGTGGTTAAGATAATAGAGACAGAGTCTGTATACTCCTCATCCATTCCCTACTGTGGTAGCACCTTAAAAAACTATGGCACAATATCACAACCAGCTAAGTGACATTGAAAGAACCCACTGACCCTGTTCAGATTTCATCAGTGTGACATACACCTGTGTGTATGTGTGTGTAGCTATTCATGTGTATGTGTGTGCATTTAGTTACATGCAGTTTTCCCTCCTGTGAGGATTTGCATGACCATAACCATGGTCAAATATAGAACAGTTCTATCACAAGGACACCTGTCACAACCAACTTCTCTCTTCCCCTGGCAACTACCAATCTCTTCTCCACTTCTATTATTTTACCATTTATCATATAAATGGAACTATACTGTATGTAATCATATATAAGATTGCCTTGTTTCCCCACTAAATGAAATGCCCTTAAAATCCATCCACGTTGTTGCATCTATCACTAATCTGTTCCTTGTTATTACTGAGTACTATTCCATTGAATGGACATAACACAGTGTTTAACCATTCGCCTACTGAAGGTTACTTCGAGGGATGTTACAAATAAAGCTGCTGTGAGCATTTTTGTAGAAACTTCTATGTAAACTTAAGTATTCATTCTTCTGATGCAAATGGCTAAGACTGCACTTGCTGAGTTGTATGATAAGCACATACTATTATGTGGAACTGACTCCTTTCTTTTAAATACCTATTGGTATCACACTTTGTGGTTATTTTTCTGCAACTCACCTCCCTCTCAACATATGTTCCCTCAAACTTATCCACATTTATACATGTAGTTGTAGCTTATTTGTACTGATATATAGTATTCCACTGGCTTCCCTGGTGGCTCAGATGGTAAAGAATCTGCCTGCAATGCAGGAGACCTGGGTTTGATCCCTGGGTTGGGAAGATCCCCTGGAGGAGGGCATGGCAACCCACTCCAGTACTCTAGCCTGAATAATCCCCACGGACAGAGGATCCTGGAGGACCACAGTCCGTGGGGTCACAAAGAGTCCGACACAACTGAGAGACTAAGCACACAGCACATAGCATTCCATAGTGTGAATACACTACTATTTACTATCTTTTCTAACTCCAATTCTGGAAGGCATAAAATTGTTACAAGAGAATGGATTTGGTACATATGCAGGTAATTTATCTTCCCAGTTTTAGAATGGGGTGATATGAAATAAGCCTTAACTAGCCAAGAAGACAAGCCTTGATGATTTAGCCTTGGTTCTGCCCACTAGATTACCTTGGTAAAGTCACTTAACCTTTCTGAGCTGAGTTTTGTCATCTGTAAAATAGGAATCTCAATAATAATACCTGCCTTAATATTTGTGGGAATTAAATAAAAATATAATATATAAACTAAAATAAAGCATGCAGAATTAATGGTAAATACATTTATTGATACATATAATTAAGTGCCTATTCTCACCAAAGGAAAGAATAACCAAACTATGCATTCCAGATTTTTCATGGAAAATCCAGTTTCAAATCATCTCCCCCACTGTTCTAAGTTGCTTGTCAGGCCTGACCTGCTTTGGGGATCCAAAGATGCCGTCAGTAGCAAGGCCAGGGTGACCATGGAGATGCTAGTCCTGATCTCCCTTTAAGATTGTTATCCCATTTTATAGATGAGGAAACAGAGGTTCCGAGGTTGAGTAGCTGGCCTAGACTCACACAAGAGCTGGACTCCACTGTCTTTAGTTTTGGATTCAACTTCCTCACTGACCTGAAGGGTCTCTGCCCACACTTCGTGTCCAGACTGAGAGTGGAGGGCATGGGCTTCAGTCCTGCTCAGAGGTGGCAGAGGCTCTTCCCTGTTCGTAGCAACCTTGAGAACCACCCACTCTCTCTCTTTCTCACACACACACACACAGTCCTCCAGAGGCCAGCCCATCCACTTGGCCGCTCCCACTGCCCAGGCTTCTGGAGCGGGAGGTCTGAGATCAGCTGGGCCACCCCAGGATGGGAGGAAGGAAAAAGGGAGGAGAGAACGCTGCGTCAGACCCAAAATCAAGTCTTTAAATATACACTGCTGAATTGCTGGGCTGAGCATCAGCTAGGGTGACATGACAACACTCTCCAAATATTTAGAATGTGTGAGTCCTCAGGAAGGAGAATTGTTTTTTTTTTTTTTTTTTTTTTTTGTCTGAAATGAGGAGGTGGGGCTGGGGGAGGGGCTGCTGACGAGCAATGGCACAAGATTCAGAAGGAGAAGGAACTCGAATGTCGGGCCCAGAACCCTTTTCCCTGGCTCTGCCTCAGTTTCTCCCTCGTAAAGTCGGGGGGTGGGTGGGAGCTGAATGTTCTCTGAGGTCAGCCCAACTCTGGAAAAAAATTAAGGCTTTTACATCTGACATCCAGGTGCCACCTGTCCTTCAGGGGAAACAGAGAAAAGAATGGTCCCTGAGGAATCCCCGTTGCCCCGAGGGTTCCAGACCTCAGGTGTCACAGCCACCACTGAAGTGTTTCCTGTTTTTCCTGGCTCTCCTACCGCACAGGCTGTGTGAGCTGGAATGTTACCTAGGACTGCAGGTGAGGGAATTCACCTAAAGAGGGAGCAGGTAGGATGGGGAGATGATGAGAGCTTTCCGGAAGGGTTTCATCCTGGTTCTGGAAAGGCCATTGCCTAAAGCCCAGTTTTCCGAACTGAGACCCACTGATCGCAAGCCCAGGACCCCAGCCTCTGTGACTCCCCAAGGAGTGAGGGCCTGAGGGCTCCTCTGTCCTGATTCTGATGTGTTTTCTTCACACCCTCACTCAGGGAGCATCCCTATCGCACCAGAGAGAGACCAAGAAGAGGCTTGCACAGGGCACCCTAGATGCAGACCAGCCATCCCGAGCTCTCATTCAACATTCAGGACCCTTGCAGCTCTGCCAAAGCCTCTTCTCCTACAGTCTAAGCCTGCTTTCACAGGGGAGACAGCCCATCCTGGCAGCCCCCTTCTTACGAGTTTCTAGTAGAAAAATATCTAATATCACCATCCCAAGAAGAAATAGGAAGGACCTCCCGCCTCCACTCTCTGGTGATCCACTGAGCTCTGCTCTCCACCCTTCATCTCCCCACGTGGTCCACCCCATCCTCTCACTCCCCGGCCAACCAGGCCTCCTTCAAAATGCTGCCCTACACGTCCCTGTCCCTGTGTGCCCAGCGCCACCGCCTCGTGCCCACAGCGTGCTCTTGCATACATCACAGGCCCACACCCCTCATCCCAAGCCCAGGGGACCTGATGTGCTTCAGAATTCAGGTTTCTGATTTTAAGGAGGTGACATGATGCTTAACCCCTCTGGTGTCTCACATCCCTGCAAGGTCTGGACCAACTCTCTGCAATCAGACTCTTTAATACTTCCGCTGGGAGACCCATGAATATTCACGCCAAGCGGGGATAAATAAAAGACTATAAATAGCTTTTCAGGACAGCTTTTGCCTTCAAATGAGTTCCGTGAAGACTCCTCTGTTTTCTGGCTTCTGGAGATAAGAGAGTGAGAGCCTGACTTTAACCTGAGCTGTTCCCCGCTCACCTCCTTGTTGTCACCTCACTACTTTGTCTAGGTGGTCTCCTGTAGTCCCCTGGTCTTATGGATTTCCAATGGCCTCAGCCTGCAGTGGCTTGAAGAAAAATTTCACTTCCCCAGCCAGAGACTGAAGTCAGGGCATGGCAGTGAGAACGCTGAATCCTAGCTACTACACCATCAGGGGCCAGTGGTCAGTAACAAGGCTCTGGTCCATCAGCTGTGTAGAAATGAATTTCCACAGAAAGATGGAAAGTAGTGAAAAAAGTAAAGTGTTTATTAGAGGAAAAATGTCCATGTGGATATACACAAGGGCGGTTCCCTGATAGCTCAGTTGGTAAAGAATCTGCCTGCAATGCAGGAGACCTGGGTTCTATCCCTGGGTTGGGAAGATCCCCTGGAGAAGGGAAAGGCCACTCATTCCAGTATTCTGTCCTGGAGAATTCCATGGACTATATATCACTTTCACTTTTCTTCCAGGTTTCTTTGAGCCAATCATCTTGCTTTACCTGGTTCTGAGTCTGTATTTGGTTTGTCTCAGGGAGAAGGAAATGGCAACCCACTCCAGTGTTCTTGCCTGGAGAATCCCAGGGACGGGGCAGCCTGGTGGGCTGCCGGCTGTGGGGTCTCACAGAGTCGGACACGACTGAAGCGACTTAGCAGCAGCAGTAGCAGGGCCCTCCCATGTGTGTGCACACACATCTCTCAGCCAAGAGGATTCTAGCAAAGAGGCCTATGGGTAGGTTGACACTGCTCCCTTTTAGACCTTAAAGGAGCCTTTCTTCCCACATACAACCAGGAACATCTCCTTGACCTCGAGAGTGAAAAATATGTGATTGCTCACCTAGGCAGGGCTTAGCTCCTCATCCTCTTCATCTTAGAGAGTCTGTCCACAGAGGACAAACTCTAACTGTTCATCCTGGGCCCATCTGCCTCCTGCCTCACCATCCTGCAGCTCATCTGCTCCAGATCTTCCAGACTGCCCTTGAGAACAAGAGTCCCTTCCTCTCCCTGGGCTGCTCTTTCCCCGATCAGCCCTAAGCTCATGGGCCTCCCTGACCAGCAGAGCAACCTCTTATTTCACAAGTTCTTCTGAGATGCAGGTGGGTGATTACTTGTCTTGTTGCACAAGGGGTTTATACTGATGGTGCAAAGGGCATAGACAGGGTACTGCTTAAGATGAAGGAAACACTAAAGGAGACAGAGTGGAGATGTTGGGGTGGTATTTGCCTGGGCATCGCCTGCTCAGTGGACAAGTCTGCAGCCTTAGCCCGAAGCCTGAGGGTGGGTGCCGAAGGAGTGATTCCCCAATGGATGCTCTGAGCCACGAGCACTGGCAAGGCAGCCATGGGGCCCAGGACACAGTGTGCAAACTAGAATGGGGCTGAGGGCAGCGCCAAGCCTGCCCTTATGATGCTTTTATGCAAATTATAGAAGGTTTCCCCTCTGGACAGGCACCACCAGAGGCTCATGGTCCAGCCCATCCCCTGCTCAGCAACTAACTCTGTGCAGGTCACCAGGTGTATAATTGTACACAAGAGCCCCAAGGATTGGTCTTCCCAACTTTCACCTAGAACACTGTGGGGCTTTGAGGAGGGCAGGCTGAGGACATGGCTGGGGGTGGGAGTTGAGGGGGACCAGTGAATGCGATTCCAGAGGTACCTCTCTCAGGCTAGACAGCGGGAGTCCTCTTCCAGTGGCCTTGATGGGCAGCCAACATTGGGGATCCTGATGAACTGATGATGAGCTTGCCAGACTCCCTAGAAGGACTGGTGGGTGTATTTTGCAGGGAGGTGTCCTTTGATGCTATGCAGATGAGGCGCATCACCCAAAACAGTGAACTCTTAATTATCACTTCCTTCAACCCAGGGACAGGGGACATCTGGGGTTTAAAGACTCCTTGGGGCCCTTGGGTAGTCAGACTTAGTTTTCTAGAACTGGCTGGCCCCTGAGGAGTCAGAAATCTTCATGCTGCTATAAAGAGAGGGACCACTCTTCCAGGTGAGGAAGGAAAGAGGAGAGAGAGACCCGGGGGGACTGCCTCCCACCTCCCTCTTGGATTCTGCAGTGGCCCTTCTTGCTCCCTGGGTGGAACCCAAGACACACTAAGGAAGTATGGGGGTCAGAGAGCAGTAAGCAGGAGAAAAAAAAAAAAAGAATGACAAATAAAGACAAATGGAGAAGAACAAACTATGAGAAGCGCTCGCTTCAGCTCACCTACCCCCTCCCCACTTTCCCTAGAAGATCAAATTATGACCTGAAATCACTGGATACATATTTTATTATGTGGATAATTTAAAAGATTAGAGTGAGACAAAGAATTCATAAGCTGTAGTCACATTAGAAGACAAATTGTTTCCATTAATCTCTGAAGAAGGGAGGGAAAGTGAGATATGAGAAAATGTACGTGAGCGGGAGAAAGGCAGGGGGAGAAAGCAGAGTTGGGGGGTGAGGGGGAGGGGACAATGAGGCTTCTTTTCTCCCTGTCTCTGGCAGCACCCCCCAACCCCCCCCAAAACAGGCTGAGGCTCTGCTCCAGAGAAGGCTGATTTGCATTGCAGATTTGTCTCAGCTGCTTTTTGCTTCTGTTGCCAACCAGAGATGGTTTAAATAACATGTATTGTTCTGTGTGATTCCTTATGCAAATGTTTCTGGCCTGTTTGTTATTCCTGAATAATTTCCAATGCCTGCTGTCTGGGCAGAAGAAGCAGCTCACTCTCCCAGCTGCGCTAGGAGTCACCTGCTAGTGGCAGGGTTTTAATGGCCCCAGCCCCACTCCGGAAGTCCAGCAATGGTGTTCCAGGCAGCCCAGCAGGCAAGTCCCAGCCCTAGACTGGAGAATATCATAGCTGGGAGAACTGCCAAGAATCTAGTCTAACAGCAGGATTTTATGTAGAGGAAATCGAGGTCCAGAGGAGGGAAGTCACCTCCGTGACTGGGCCCACCCTGTCTGTCTCTGAGGAGGAGGCTTGCTGAGTGCTGGTGACATGGAGCTGTCCGCAAACACAGGCTATGAAGTTGAGGACCAGCCTTCCATGAGCAAGCTAGTGAATAAAATGAATGACCTTCAATTTAATGAATGAATTGTGTGGGTACCTACTTTTTTTTCTAGGAATGGGGTTTAGAAAAATAAGAATGGTATTGAATCAATCCTGGGTCCACTCCCGATGTGCAACAAAGCCTTCACATGGGTTGTAGTGAAGCAAAGTCCAGGGCGCCATGCAAGGAGAATGGGCCACTTATCCTCAAAAGACCAGAAGTCATCACTGGCTTTTAGTGTTGGGTTTTCTAGTGTAAGGGAGAGGATTGTAGGGTATAGATCAGCTAGAGCACAATTCTCAGATTGGTTCGTGGAGAGTCCCTTGGACTGCAAGGAAATCAAACCAGTCAATCCTAAAGGAAATTAGTCCTGAATACTCATTGGAAGCGGAGAAGGCAATGGCACACCACTCCAGTACTCTTGCCTGGAAAATCCCATGGATGGAGGAGCCTGGTAGGCTGCAGTCCATGGGGTCTCGAACAGTCGGACACGACTGAGTGACTTCACTTTCACTTTTCACTTTCATGCGTTGGAGAAGGAAATGGCAACGCACTCCAGTGTTCTCACCTGGAGAATCCCAGGGACGGGGGAGCCTGGTGGGCTGCCGTCTCTGGGGTCACACAGAGTCAGACACGACTGAAGTGACTTAGTAGCAGCAGCACTCATTTGAAGGACTGATGCTGAAGCTGAAGTTCTTGATTTGGCCACCTGATGCGAAGAACTGACTCATTGGAAAATACTCTGATGCTGAGAAAAATTGAAGACAGGAGGAGAAGGGGATGGCAGAAGATGAGATGGTTAGATGGCATCACTGACTCAATGGACATGAATTTGAGCAGGCTCCAGGAGTTGATGATGGACAGAGAAGCCTGGTGTGCTACAGTCCATGGGGTCACAAAGAGTCTGACATGACTGAGTGACTGAACTGACTGACTAAGGTAGCAGCTTCACTGATGGCTCAGATGGTCAAGAATCCACCTGCAATGCAGTAGACCTGGGTTCGATTCCTGGGTTGAGATGATTCCGTGGAGAAGGGCATGGCAATCCACTCCGGTATACTTGCTTGGAGAATCCATGGACAGAGGAGCCTGGCAGGCTACTGTCCATGGGATTGTAAAGAGTTGGATACAAATGAGTTAACACTTGAGGTTACATAGTGATATTTCAGAAATCTCAATCATCAACTTCAGTTCCAACCAGTCTGGGTCTGTGTGCTTGTGGTCAGCATGCAGTGAACTTCTTCCACCTGATAAGGGTTTTAGTATCTGGAAAACAACTCAAGGATATGGATCAGGATATGATCTAGAACCCTTGAGGAAGAACTAAAGGTCCTTGACTTTTTGTTATGGCTACTCATTATTATTATTATTTTCTCTTGCATGGCTGTTTTCCTTTATTTCTTCAATTTCTCATTTCTCTGAAAACATTTTCTCTTTGGAACTAGGGAAGACCTCTACAGAAAAGAGGCAGGGGACATGGGGGCTATCCCTAGAAAGGTCGCATGGGATCTTGCTCAGTGTCAAAAATAGAAAGAGATCCTTCTCTCAAGAAGCTCCAGGGCCCAGGCTGGAGTTGGTACGTGGAGTGACGACACCTTCAAGGTTTAGCTCCTTCTTGCTTCTACCGGATCACACTTTGCCAAGGTTGTTTTGGTGTTGTTTGGGAAAGAGAAGACCTGGAGGGTCTCTGAGATTTCTCTTCCAGAACCTGGAGGCTGCCCAGGGACCAAGTCCAGAGGCCAGGTGTCAGTACCAGACACCAGAGATATTTTTCTACTCGAAGAGAGGAAAAATGTTAAAATGCTTAGGGCTGTCTCATCAAGGAATGGGCAGCCCTGAGGGGTAAGGAATCAAGCAGAGGATGGAAGGATGGACTCTGCAGGATGATGGAGAATGACTTCCAGAGCTGGCTGGGAGAGTGGACATTGCTCTGCAAAGTTCATTGACCTTATAGTTCCAGAATATATAGCGCACACAACATAGAGAAAGAGAAAGGGAGAAAGAAGGAATTTTCCAGGAAAAGGGGCCTCAGACAGGCCCTTGAGGATAAGTGGAGTGTGGTCCTCAGAAAGCACAGATTATAGAACATTCTCACTAGGGAAGCTGAAGGACCAATTCCCTTTCTCATGGGTGGTCCTTCCACCCTGGCCTCCTGCTCCTGACTTCCCAGAAGCACCAAGACAGCATATGGAGGTCAAGCACTCAAAGCCTCAAGAAGAGCTCCCAGGCCTGGAGAGGGGCAGGCCTCCAGCCACCCACGGTAGCAGCCCTGGCCACTCAGCTGCATATTCAGACTCCAAGGAGTCTGATGTCCCCTCAGGCCTGAGCTGGAGGGCATCATGTGCTTGGGATGGGGACGAGTAGACTGCAGCTCAGTTGAGTGGGGGTCACCTTAACCATCCAATCCCATTACCCACTACGCAGGCGATGCTGTCAGGCAGGAACCGGTCGATCAGGAAGCAGTGAAAACTGGCTCTGCTGGATGTGACTGCCGTGCCCACATGCTGCTGGAGCCAGGAAATCAATGGATCCTAACTGGGGCAGATGGTCCACAGGTGGGCATCCCAGCTGGGCTTCTTACCATCTGTGGGGACACTGAGCAAGTGACCTCACCTCTCCAAGCCCTAATTTCTTCATCTACCTCTAAAGAGAAAACAGTTATGTCACAGGGTTGCCAGGAGAACAGGAGCAGATGGATCAATATGTGTTCTCTTGGGACAGAGATGGTGTCTAGCACACAGGGCAAAAAGAGTGAAAGTGTTAGTAACTCAGTTGTGTCCGACCCTTTGTGACCCTGTGGACTGTAGGCCCCCCAGGCTCCTCTGTCCACAGAATTCTCCAGGCAAGAATACTGGAGTGGGTTGACATTCCCTTCTCCAGGGGATCTTCCCAATCCAGGAATCAAACCCCCGTCTCCCTCATGGCAGGCAGATTCTTTACCATCTGAGCCACCAGGGAAGTGGGTACTCAACAAATATCCATCCATTTGTTTTATATCCTCATTTTTTTCAATGATGATGGACAGGTAGTGGGATGCGGGCTTTTTATATGATACCTGAAAGTGCCCCATCTGGGATAAGAGGAGGATCTGTCACCCCGAGAAGCTGTGCTCCACCAGGCTTGGTTCGTCCTCAGTTTAGGGCAAAAGATGAGAGAGAAGAGCAGTCACACAACA
>NW_011494861.1:17325715-17330096 GCF_000754665.1 Bison bison bison
CAACACAGCCTTGAAGCCCGCTAGCTTTGGGGATAAGGATTCCAAGTGCACATCTGAAACATGTAAACAACTGACACTGTATTCTCCTCTCTTCCTCCCCAGGGTCCTAGGCTGAGTGCGGTGCGTCTTAACTCCACCAATTCAGAGCAATTTCAAGCAGTCCTTAGTTTGAGCCTTACAAATTTCTCCATTTGTAAAATGGGTGTTAGAACACCTACTCCACAGAGATGGCGCAACGATTAGATGTCATCGTGCATGCAACACCCAGCACAGTGCTCGCAAGGAACAACAAAGAAATGTGAGTTGCCCTCCCCTTTCATCCCCTACTGCTGATTTTAGCCCTGGGCTAGCATCACCATCCTAAGCAAGGCACTCACACCTGTCAACCCTCAGTCTCCCTGACAGCAGACCATCATCTACGGATGAACGAGATTAGTGGCAGGACCAAGCCGAGGGGCAGGGGGAGAAGGGAGAAGCAGCATTGAGAAAAGTGGTCAGCATTTATTAGAAAATTCTTGGTGGACTTACAAGGAATTAGTGTACCTTGTCTCATACCAGATGCCACACGGCTCTATCTTTAGAAACCTCAGGGTAAGGGAAGGTTCCAGGCCTGTGAGCATCCTGGCTGTCCAAGGCTGGCTCTATAAATACCCACCCAGCCAGACTCAGCAGCTCTGTTCTCCGATCCAGAAACAGCCCCTCCTGGCAGCAGCCCTGGAAGCCAGCAGCCCAGAGTGCAGAGCAGCCCTGGACACGGAGCATGTCCACCAGGTGCCCACCACCCGCTGTGTCCCAATGGGCCATGCCACAGCCCACAAGCTTTCTCTGGTGCCCAATGGCCAGGAAGGAAGGAGGTAAAGACAGAAGATAAGACGGCTGGCCCTGAGATTTGGGGCGAGAAGGCGGGGGGCACACGGCGGGGAGGGCAGAGGATGCCAAGTGAGGGCTCAAGTTCCTTCTCCCTGAAATGTGTTCTGAGCTTCTGCTCCAGCAGGGCAGGGCACCAGGCCAGGAGGCATGCAGAGAGGACAGACTCAGGCCTCCCTCGGGGAGCTCAGAGTCTGCTAAGCACTAGAAACAGGAAGCCAGCCATCACTCAGATCCCCTCTGCCTGAATGAAGAATAGAAACCGAATACTTGAAAGGCTTGGGGAAATGAAGCCTAAGGAGAGAAGGGACTCTACTTAATACTCTGTAAAGGCCGATATGGGAAAAGAATCTAAACAAGAGTGGACGGATGTCCTTGGTGGTCCAGTGGCCAAGACTCCAAACACTCCCAATGCGGGGGTCCCAGGGTCAGTCCCTGGTCAGGGAGCTAGATCCAGTATGCTGTAGCTAAGACCCAGTGCAACCGAATAAATAAAAGTACATAAAAAAATAAAAAGGAGTGGATATATGTATAACTGATTCATTTTGCTGTACACCTGAAACTAACACAAGATTGTAAATCATCATATATATATATATCATATGTTAGTCACTCAGTCATATCTGACTCTGCAACCCCATGGACCGTAGCCCGCCGGTCTCCTTTATCCGTGGGATTTCCCAGGCAAGAATACTGGAGTGGGTTGCCATTTCCTTCTTCAGGGGATCTTCCCAACCCAGGGATCAAACCCAGATCTCTTGCATTGCAGGTGAATTATTTACCATCTGAGCCATCAGGGAAGCCCCAATAAAAACTATACTCCAATAAAAATTAAAAACTAAAAAAAAAAAATTTTTTTTTTAAAGAGAGAAGTGGGAAGGAATCCACAGAAAAGCAAGGAAACCAAGGTAGCTCCTCAGCTGTCTCCTCCTGCAGGTGCCTCCCCCAGTACCTTTGCACATGTGTATATAGGTAGAATGTCCATCATTTGAGTGGAGTGGATTATTGAAGTATAGTTGATTCACAATATTAATTTCAGGTGTACAGCAAAGTGATTCGGTATTTTTGCAGATCCTTTTCCATTATAAGTTATTAGAAGATACTGAATATAGTTTTCTGTGTTATGCAGTAAATCCTTGTTTCTCTTTATATACAGTAGTTTATATCTGTTACTTCCATTCTCCTAATTTATCCCTCCTCTTCTTCCCCTTTGGTAATCATAAGTGTGTTTTCTAGGTCTGTGAGTTTCTGTTTTGCACATACATCCATTTGTATTGTTTTTTAGATTCCACATATAAGTAATATCATACAGTATTTGTCTTTGTCTGGCTTATTTAACTGAGCATAATATTCTCTAAGTCCATCCAAGTCGCTCCAAATGGAAGAATTCCCTTCTTCTTTAAGACTGAGTAATATTCCACTGTGTATGTATATATCATATCTTCTTAATCTAATCACTTGAGTCTTGTTTTAAATGCACCAGTGGCTCCATATTTAAGGTCACCCACAAGAAGTTGTCTGCGGTGGAGCTAACTTGCCCCCTGTACACACATGCACACAAACACACTCATGGAGGCATCACACTTTGCCTGCTTTGTCAGCCTGAAAGATTCTCGGCGAGTTTCTAGAAGCTGGCCTCCCAGGCCTGGATGTCTTTGAAGATGGGAGCCCCCTCCTCAGCACATCCCAGGTGACTTCTGCCCCCTGTGTGCTGGCCGCAGAGATGTGTCTTCATACCTTTCTAACTGCTGTCGGGCAGGGGCTGGAGGGGCAGCAGCTAGGGACGGAGAGGAGGTGAGGGGGGAAGGCGAGGGGAGGGGAGAGGGAGGTCTGAGACAAGGAGTCAAGAATTGGGACTCAAGGGAGATGGACGGGGAAGGAGGGAGGTAAGTGGTCCTCACTTCTCTTCCCTTCCATCTGCTTCCTCAGTCCCCTCTCCTCTCTTCCTGCTCTTTACCCCAGAGCCCCAGCTCTCTCTCTCTCTCTCTCTCACACACACACACACACACACACACACTCTACTCTCCATCCCCACATCCCAGAATCCAAGCTCCCCAACACAGATGTAAAAACAAAATTGGGTCACTTGTAGAGATGTGGATGGAGCTAGAGCGTGTCATACAGTGTGAAGTCAAAAAGAGAAAGACAAATATATATTAACGCATGTATGGGGAATCTAGAAAAATGGTACAGACGATCCCTGTTGCAGAGCAGGAATAGAGACTCGATGCAGAGAACAGATGTATGGACACAGAGTGGGGTGGGATGAACTGGGAGACTGGGATTGACGTACGTGCACTTGCTGTTGTTAAGTTGCTAAAGTCATGTCTGACTCTTTGTAACCCCGTGGACCGAAGTCCGCCAGGCTCCTCTGTCCATGGGATTTCCCAGGCAAGGATACTGGAGTGGGTTGCCATTCCCTTCTACAGGGGATCTTTCCAACGCAGGGATCGATTCCATGTCTCCTGCATTGCAGGCAGATTCTTTACCACTGAGCCACCAGGGAAGCCCTTCACAGTACATTACCATGTGTAAAACAGATAGTAAGTGGGAAGCTGCTGCATAGCTCAGGGAGCTCAGCTCAGTGCTCTGTGATGACCTAGAAGGGTGGGGTGGGGGAAGGGAGATCTAAGAGGGAGGGGATATATGTATGAATACAGCTGATCCACTTTGTTGTACAGCAGAAACTAGTACAATATTGTAAAAGCAACTATACCTCATTAAAAAAAAAAAGGAAAACCAAAAATATAAAAGCACATGGACCAGGCTCTCCAGTGGTCACAGGTGGGGTCTTATATCTCCAGTGAACTAATTCCTAGGACTGGAGTCACAGGTGGATGGAGAAGCACGTGGCCTAAGCCTAAGCCTGCCTTTACCTCAGTGTTGGCCTTGTTAGTGGGGCTCACAGGACAGCTCCACACCACTGTGAGCCTCAGGATTTTGCTCTGATGGTACAGGGCAACCGTTCAATAAAGGATGCTATGCAATTGCACAGAATAACCTTGGAGACACCCTGGGTTTCATTTGCGCCTGGAAACTGGCATGGGGACACAGCTTCCATCACAGACTCATCTTCCCGGGAGAGGCCTTCCAAGTACCCAGTGCCAGACTGACATGGGAGTTATGAAGGTGATTCCTGTAGGGGCCGGGTCACCCACATACCCATGGCTGATGACCTTCCTTCTCTAACTGGGTTTATTTTGTGACTGGCACCAGCAGACCTGAGCCACTCTTTGGCAAAGTAGATGGTTTGCTTTGAAACCCCTGTGTCACGCTGAAGCAATCACAAGCTTGTTCCTGAGCCACTGCAGGTAGAATTCAATTGTCAGCAAGACTGCAGGGTTAAAAGTCAGGAAAGCAATTTTTTAAAAAACCGACCTCAACTCATTCTGTAATATTTCCTATTTACATTGAAGAAATGTCAATTCTTGGCTTTAGGCCTCACAAGAGACCAAGGATTTAAAAATACCTATGAGACAGATATAAATCTTTGATAAGACAATAACCACAGAGA
>NW_011494861.1:17330196-17336616 GCF_000754665.1 Bison bison bison
AATGTTAAGTGGGTTGGATTCGGTCACTGCTCTTTCCAGGTTCCTTGGCATGACTTACACACATCTGGATGCTCCACTTACTCCTGTTTGCTGTATCTAGTGCAGAGTGTGTGTGTGTAACTCGGGCACTTGGTGCCTGGGCCTGGTGTTCACAGGGGGGAAGAGCAATTAGAAATGTGCTAATTATCCTTTTATTTGGACTGTGGTCCCCAAAGCTTAAATGTACAGCTTGCATCTATCTTGGTCTGATGCAGCTGGGATGGTTCCTGGTGGGGGCGGGGGGAGTTGGCTGCCTACAGCTCCTCTGACAGCAAGGCCAGGTCCAAAGCAGAACAGGTCACCTGGCAAGCATCTGGGCAGAGTTTAGCAATCAGGGCAAGAGCCTGGAGCAGGAGCTGGACATCAGGAAGGATTCTGAAGCCTTGACTGGACTCTTTCTTTTTTTTTTTTTTAATGTGTCTTTTAAATTGTGTAAAAGTCACCTAATCTAAAAAATACTATTTTAACTATATTTAACTATACAGGTCAGTGGCACTGAGTATATTCACAGGGTTGTGCAACTCACCATCATCCATCTCCCGAATTTCTCACCTTCCTAAACTGAAACTCTGTCCCCATTAAACACGAACTCCCCATCTCCCCTTCTTACTCCATCCCAACCCCCTGGCCCTTGGCATCTACCAATGTACTTTCTGACTCTAGGAATTTGACTAGTCTAGATATTTCACAGAAGTGGTATCAAACAATATTTGCTGGACTCTTTGTTTCTTGAACCACACATCAAGTTTCAAGAAATAGCATGCCCAATATCCCAGAACTGTGATGGGCCGGGCAGGGTGGGAGCCCAGGCTGCCCTGCTCCTAAGGTTCATGCCTCCACTTGACTTGCCTACCTGGAGGCCTGCCCCAGGCTAGCGTCCTCCACAGCTGCCTGTAACCCTGCGCCTTCCCAGCTCCCTGCCCAGCCTGGCCGCCTCTCCCAGGCTCAGTTCAGCTGGCGGTCTTGCACAGGTTGAGCCGCTTCATGCTTCGGTTGGATTCTCCACCCATAAGAGGCTGGGCTTGTCCATCTGGCTTTCCTGGCTCTCACAGCAGCCGCACGCTCACCCCTGAGGTGTTTGGCAGTCCCGGATCGTCTGTCACCAGGGGCCCCTCCGCGGCTGCCCCTGACCTCTTGGCCCAGCAGCCAGTGTTGACAGACGCTTCAGAGGTCATCCCATCCATGGCCCGACCTCCCATTGACACAGCACACACATGATTCTAGTCCCTGGCAGGCACCTGGCTAAGGTGAGCCTGAAGGGAGACTGCGATTCATCTCGTTCACGTGATTTATCTCGTTCATGCCACCTGGAAGCTCCTGTCTTCCTCGGGAAGCAGAGACTCCCACACTCACTGTCCAACCCAGGGCTTTCCTGCAAAAGGAGGAACCCGGCCATTTAAAAATTCCGCCTGTGAGTCCTTCCCTCACGGCAACCAGAGCAGAGGTTCCTCGGGGACCTCAGAGCCACTGGGTGGTTTCTCATCCAGAAGCACTGCCTGCAGGCCACGTGGCCCACCTTGCAGAGACCCTGCCCGCCCACAGCAGGCGTGAGGTGCCTGCTCTCTGACCGAACAACGTACGGGTCCCCTGTCTCCTTCTGCCCCAACTCCCAGGAGAAAGATGCTCCAAGAACCCTGGACTCAGCCGGATAAAGAGAGTCTCCTTCAGTCTCTTTGACTCTGGCTACTAAAGGATAAGAACGAATGGGAGACACCCGCAGGGGCTCTAAATGAAGGCCCACAGGAGCCGCCCTTACAGGGTCAATCATTCCTTCTGCTTCACTGCGGATTAGGAATGAGGGGGTCGGGGCTTTCCTCCCTCGGAAGGTCTGGAGGTCATGGCCTGGTGGGCGGGTGGGATGGGGCCTAAGAGGATTCCCTGGCTCAGCCTGAGGTGATCCTGTGTTTGGGAAACAGGAGGATAAGGGGGAGGTGGGTGTCGGGAGAAGCTGGGGGCCTCTTCTCAGCTGTGCTGTAAAAACTATCAGGAACCACCACCCATTTCAGTAAAGCAGAGGGGCAGCCAGGATCCTGGGACTTAGCTTGCATCCACCCCTTTGAAAATCTCCTAAACACTAGGGACCATTTGCACAAAGGTTTGCCCACAGTTTTGGGGATGTGGTGGAACTCCCAGGCCACGTGGACCTAGATCTGCCTGGTGGGCCGCCCCAGTTCCCTTTGGCTTTGTCACCTTCTCTCTGGCTGCACAGTGCAGCCTGGGTGGGCATGGGTCCCCTCCCTCCTTCTGCCCCAACTCCCAGGAACAGGACACTCCAAGAACCCTGGGCTCAGCCAGACAAAGGGGAGTTTCCTTCAGTCTCTCTGACTCTGCTACCAAGGGAAAAGAATGGGCGGGAGACATCACTTCTGTGGTTGCTGTTTTAGAGCTTACTGAAAGATCTGCTCTTTTGTGCTACTGTAGAAGAAAAACAGGGCTGTGACTGGTGTTTCCAGGATTTGGAGCTAAAGTCACGCACTTTGGAGGGTCTGTCGTGTTTCTCACAGCTGCGCACTCATTCTTTCTCAGCGGGTTGTGGGTGGAGGGGACCCAGCCCTCCCCACAGTCCAGCTACATCTCTTGGGGGAGCTCTTGGAGTCTTGCCCAGGAGAGAGAATACAGGATGGGGGGCCCCTCTGGAAAGGCTGGAGGGACCCCGATAATCAATAGCACAGCCCTCATCCATCTCAGATCCTCATTGGTCTGTGGCCTATTAAACGCTCCCGGTCTGTCGATAACCCAGTATTTTTGCTCTCTCACTGAGCCCGCCAAGGCCAGCTTCCATTTGGCCAGAGAAAAATAATGATTGTTTGTTTATTAGTTGGGAAAAAATGTTCAGCCACAAACGTGCCTTTGGGCCACAGCCAGATTCCATCAAGCCATCCCTGGGCCAGTCTCTACCTTCTAGGTCGCCTGTGCAGGTGGATCTAGGGGCCGGGGTCGTCTGTCATGTGTAGGTGGCCCAGGGACCACAGGGGTCCCTGTGGAAGTCTCCACACAGCCAAGAACACTCGAGGACCTTGGTTCATTCTTGGCTGCTGCATGGGAAGTGGGGGCCTGGCCGGGGAAGACTCTGATCAAGCCACACAAGCTAATGTGACTCAGGAGTCCAGGCTGCTCCAGCCATGGGTTTGAGCCCCTCCAGGTGAGCTGCAGGGTTTCTCAGCTGGAGGCTGCTGGCTGAAAGCTCAGACAGCCGTTCTGAGCTGGGGCTATCTCACCCTCCTTTGACCACCTTTCTTCAGTAGGATCTTCGGATCATAGTGGCCTCGTTTCAAACCCCAGCTTTGCCACTCATGAACTCTGAGATCCTGGTGAATTATTTAACTTCCCTGAGCCTCAAATGACTCCTATAATTATTGGGAACCTTCTGACTGTGTGAGATGAAATATAGTAAGTGGGTGACCCAAGGCCTATGGGTTCCAGGCCCTCAACACCAGCTCACTGAGTTGCTCCTTTCCTCCTGGAGAGCCCACACCTTAGATGCGCTTGGTTGCTGGAGCCGGTTGCCTATCCCCCTAATCTGTCTCCCCAGAATTTCCCTTTCCCAGTGGACCGGGGGACCCCAATTTCCAGCTCCCACCTCCCTTGTCCTTCAAATCAAATGACTTGCCCTTTTCTTTGGAAAGAATCTGCCTGAAATACAGAAGACCTGGGTTCAATCTCCGGATTGGGAGGATGCCCTGGAGAAGGAAATGGCAACCCACTCCAGTAGTCTTGCCTGGAGAATTCGATGGACAGAGGGCTATAGTCCATGAGGTTGCAAAGAGTCAGACACGACTGAGAGACTAACACTTACTGATTTCCTTTCTTTGGAAAAGTTTCACTGTTAATCACTAAAGAGAAACCAGAAAGATGCAATCAGAACGAGACTGATCAGCCTCCAGCCCAAGTCCCAGCTCCGATAGCCACTCACACAGTGTGACCTGGGACAAGCCATCCAGTCCCCTAGGTCTTCAGTCTTCTCACCTGTCAAACAAGAGAACAGTCCTAAACAAGCTAAGTTCCCCCTACCTTCAAAATACTGTTTCCTCTTAGAAATAAGAGAAATATCTTGCAACATCCTCATAAGTGCTCTCTCATCTCTTTTCTGTGTTTGCCTACCTCACACCCTCTTACTATATTGCTCCATTGATCCTGGGATGTGGCGTCCCTTCCCACCCTCAGCGCTCTCTGTCTGTCCCACAGTCTTTGGACACCCTGTTCTGGAAGATCAGTGGGAGTTCAGGTGACTGAGTGAGCCATTTACATCCCAGAGGAAGCCCTAGGCACTTCCCTTCCCTCCATGGCTCCCAAGTTTTCTCAAGCAACGTCAGACTCAGTCAGTCCCCAGGCCACTGGCCTCCCTTTCCTCCTGCTTTCCTCGTGTAATCACTGTAGTTAAGCTAAGTCCAGCAATGGTGACAAACGGCCCCAGACCTCAGTGGCTCGAGCAGCCGGGAGTTCTTCCGTGTGCACACTCATGTTCCTGGTGGGTCTGCAGAGCTCAGCTCCACACCCTCTCCCTGCCAGGACCAGGGCTGATGCAGAGCAGCCCCACCCGGCCGAGGAAGAAGCACTGATGCCATGTGCAATGGCTCTCCAGGCTTCTGCTTTGACCTGGTCACCGTGACTTCCATTAATATTTCACGGCCTTACAGAGGCTCAACATTGGTCATTATTAGAGGAACTGAAAATCAAAACTACAATGAGGTATCACCTCACACCGGTCAGGATAGCCATCATCAAAAAGTCTTTTATCCATTTATTTATTACGTAAATACATTTATTATTTTATTTATTTATTACAAACAATAAATGCTGGAGAGGGTGTGGAGAAAAGGGAACCCTCTTGTACTGTTGGTGGAAATGTAAATTGTCACTGTGGAAGACCATATAGAGATTCCTTTAAAAATTAAGAATAAAACTACAATGTGACCCAGCGATCCCATTCCTAGGCAAGTACCTTAAGGAAACCAAAATTGAAAAAGACACATGTACCCCAATGTTCATTACAGCACTATTTACAATAGCTAGAACATGGAAACAACCTAGATGCCCACTGACAGATGACTGGATAAAGAAGCAGTGATATATATGCACAATGGAATATTACTCAGCCATAAAAAGGAATGCATTTGAGTCAGTTCTGATGAGGTGGGTGAACCTAAAGCCTATTACACAGAGTGAAGTAAGTAAGAAAGAGAAAGAGGAATATCGTATACTAATCCATATATATGGAATCTAGAAAGATAGCACCAATGAACTTATCTGCAGGGCAACAATGGAGAAACAGACAACGAGAACAGACTTATGGACACAGGAGAGAGGGGAGGAGAGGATGAGATGTATGGAGAGAGTAACATGGCAACTTACATTACCGTATGTAAAATAGATAGTCAATGGGAATTTTCTGTATGACTCAGGGAACTCAAATAGTGGCTCTGTAACAACCTAGAGGGGTGGGATGGGGAGGGAGATGGGAGGGAGGTTCAGGAGGGAGGGGACAAGGGTTTACCCATGGCTGATTCACGTTGATGTTTAACAGAAAACAACAAAATTCTGTAAAGCAATTATCCTTCAATTAAAAAATACAATAATATATATAAATATATATTTCATAGGTTAAAGCAAGTCACATGGTCAAGGCTGCCTCAGCAGGGGGGAGTCATAGTCTTTCCACAGGGTTAGACAGTGAATATCATGACAGTAGTACAGTCCTCATTGTAAAGCCTTACAGGGGTCCTCAAGCCCACTCCCCTCATTTTACAGGTGTAGGGAGGAAAGCTCAGAGACCTGAGGCGATATACCTGAGGACATACAGCAGTGAGTGAGTGAGGAGGGGTTAGAATCCAGGTGTGCTGATGACCTTTCAGTTCAGATGTGGGAGACAGGTTTGAATCAAATCCCACCTTCATATTTCTGGACAAGGTATTTCAGCTCTGAGCCTTGGCTTGCCTCTGTGGACTATGGGGAAAGGCTGTCAGTCTCTCTACAGGGAGGTTGGGCACTCAAGTGAGGTTTGATAAAGCATCACGCTCTAAACACACGTTTGTTCTGGTCCCATTGTTTCCTGTCATCAGCCCCAAAACTCCTTCATTTCATTCCCCTCCTCTCTTTCTTTTTTTAATTATTTATTTACTTGGCTGTGTTGGGTATTAGCTGAGGCACACCGGATCTTGTTGCATCATATGGGATCTTTCATTTCAGCGCACAGACACTATAGCTGTGGTGTGAGGGCTTAGCTGCCCCGCAGCATGCAGGACTTTAGTTCCCTGAACAGGGATCAAACCTGCATCCCCTGAATTGCAAGGTGGATTCTTAACCATTGGACCTCCAGGAAAGCCCCCCATTCCCTTCCACTCTTTTTCCTTACCTGCCTCCAAGCCTACCTTTTTTTTTTTT
>NW_011494861.1:17336716-17355221 GCF_000754665.1 Bison bison bison
GAGCCAGAAAAACCTCTGACTGCAAAGCCTCCTCGTGTTGCCTCCAAGTTTAGGAAGCAAAAGATCCTCACACCAAAGTCCTTCTCAAGGATCTGATGACTCATGGCCCCTTTACACCCACTGCTTCTCAAAGCCTCATCTTAGCCCTGGGCATCATTCCCATTACACAGATGAGAAGGCTGAGGCTCAAGAAAGTTAGGGAAGAGTTCGCCTGCCCTGTAGGAACCAGGACTTTCAGTCACTGCTCTACAGGTCTACACTCTTCTACAGCACCTGACATTGGACCCGTCCCCACAATTGCCTCCCCCTCCTCCTCCCCCTCATCCCTAGTAATGAGAAGAATGCCTTTGAGCTTCCAGAAGAGCCATGGTGGCTTTGGGCATGAGAGAAATGTGGCTGGTGTTTAAAAAAAAAAAAAAAAAAAGTCTTCAAGAACAATTGTCACCTGTTCTGTTTGGCTTCTCCTTATAAAAATTCTGTTTTCAACAGTCATGAAATGAAGGTCCGGGGAAGTCTGTTCAAGCAGAGCCATTTCCTGAGAGCTGACAGTTAACATTTCAGGGATGTGTGTATGTATCTGTGTGAATATATATATATATATATATATATTTCCAACATCCCTTCCAAAGATAGCTCTGGAGCCTGTTTGGAATATGTTTTTATGATTAGATGAGGGGTGTGTGTGTGTGTATAGGTTGTTTGCTGCCGTGTTTGTGTTTCTCTCTCTCCTCTCTCTAAAGAGCTGTTCCCTTTGTTCTGGGAATCTGGCTTTTCTCAGAATGTCTAACAACGGCACAGATGGTCCCAATTTATTGCCACCTAACCTGTCTGGGGAGACATCATGCCCTGTCCTGCCTCCCCACACCTGTCTCCCTGAGTATCCCAGGAGGCCCCTATTGCAGCCGGCCTCAGCTTCCTCCCCCAGGCCACCCTCTCAAGAGCCCTCCCACTCAGACCCGGCAGCTCAGGCCACCCTTACCCTGTGCCCCTACCCTGGGGCACAGACATCTCCTCTCTGAGCTCCAACCGAACTAGGAAAACCCCCTGGTCTCTCAAATCTCCAGCCTCCACCAAGGGTGCAGAGCTGCCCAGCCTGGAGAGAGGCCTCCTTTGCAGGGTTTGCCCAAAGCAACAGGGCTCTTACAGAGAGCAAGACAGAGATGCTGTTTTACTGATTTCGAACTGACTGTGCTGGAAGGGGAGGATGAGATGGAAGGCTCAGGGTTTCAGAAGCAGCAGGCTGTGTCTTCCCTGTAGCAGGGGCCTCCCTCCCTGTGCTGCAGGGTATACTTATCGCCCCTTCACAAAAACACACACACACCACCCCCCTCGAACACTCACACACACTACACCACCCACCTCCCCAGCCCGGCTGGGGTGAGGGAGGGGCTCAGTCACTCATTCATCCAGCTTTTTCTGAGAGCCTACCACATCTGGACACTGTTCTAAAAATCAGGGATATGGCAGGGGGTAAAAAAAAGAAATTCTTAACCAGTGTTGGGTGGGGCAGGAGTTGGATGGAAAGGAAAGAAAGAAGTTATATATGGTTTGGGAAGTGTCCAGTGTTCTGAGGAAAAGTAAAGCAGACGGAGAGGCTGGGAGTCCTGGGACTGGAGTTTGTGTGAAAGTCTAAGTATGACTTGAAGGCAGTGAACACTCAAGTGGTGCAGGTGTCTGGGGACAGAGCAATGCAGGAAGAGTGACCAGCACGCGTGAAGCCGGAAGTGGGGTGCTTCAGGAGTAATGGCGGAGAGAGTGTCTGAGGGGAGACAGGCCAAGGGGTAGGAGGTGAGGTGAGGACGTGCTGGGGGACTGGACTGTAGCTGAGGGCCTGGCCATTATCTGAGGGCAATGGGGGCCGTGGGGTCATCCGAGGAGGTTCAGGATCTGATGTGTTTTGAACACCCCGCTGCTGTGTGGACAATGGGAGATTCAGGATCTGACGTGTTTGAACATCCCGCTGCTGTGCGGACTATGGATGCAAGGACGTGAGGCTAGGAGCCGAGAGGTGAACCGGGAAACTACACCAGGATCCTAGGGAGGACTGCCCGGGCAGCTCAGACCACGGTGGCAGCAGTGGTTGCTTCTGAGTGTATTTTGAAGGTAGGGGCCAGTAGGATTTGTTAGTGGGTCAGCAAGGGGGTGAGAATTCCAGAGACCTGGCTTCAGCAACTAGAAAGTGGGAACAGGTTTGGAGGCGACCCTCAGGGTTTAATTTTGGGTACATTATGTTAAGTTTCACATGCCTGGGACTTCCCTGGTGGTGCAGTGTCTAAAAGTCCGTGATCCCAATGCAGGGGACCAGGGCTCAAACCCTGGCCAAGGGAGCTAGATCTCACATGCTGCAACTAAGAGTTTGCATGCCGCAACTAAGATCTGGCACAGCCAAATAAATAAATAAAAATAAATATGTGTTTAAAAGATGCCTGTTAGATAGCAAGGCCAGAGAAACACATTTGGGAGTGGACAGTCTCTGTTCCCATTCACTGCGTCCTCCGGTCTTCACCGAAGCATGTAGAGTTGGGGGGACACACAGTCCAGTCCAGCAAGTTTCCTGAGCTCACACAGCCGGTCAGAGGGCTAGAAAATAACTCATCTTCTTGGAGGTCTTGACTCTTGACCCTGGGCATGTTACTCCCTGAATCCTCAGTGTTCCTCTCCCATGACTGATCAGTCATCACACATCAAGCAATAACATCCGCCGTCACTGTCCTCTCAGGATCACAAGAGGCAAGGGGCTCTAAAGAGATGCCTCTCCTCTTCTCTCCAGACTCTACTTCCTGGCTTTCTCCAGCGCCTGCCTTCCAGTTAAGATGCTTCCTAATCACCCAGGGCCCCCAGGCTGTGTGTTTATTTTGATGATTTTCTTACAGAGACTCATTTAAGATGCTTCAACGTCACCCTGACTAAGAAACAAGCTGCTGGGTTTTTCCATCTCTTTAACCCGTTAACTTCCGGAACAGTGTTTAGATTTTGTAGATGGCAACCAGACGGATTGGAGAACCAGAAATGTGTTTTTTTGGACCCATTTTCCTTGCTTCCGCCCATCCACCCACTCATTGTTCTCTCCCTATAGGTCAAGGCCAGGCTCCATGCAGTCCTTTAATTCCTGTGACCTTGCTCAAGGGGCAGAGAGATGGGATAAAGTCTATAACAGCACACCTTCCCCTCAGCCAGTCAGCCTCCCAGGGGCCACAGGGTCTGAGCAGCAGTGTCCAACAAAACTATCCTGTGAGCCACTTATGCACTTTCCAGTAAAAAGATAAATAATGAAAAGAAGTGAAAGCAATTTTAACAATATATTTTATTTACCTCTATATAACCCAGGTGGTGCTAATGGTAGAGAACTTGCTTGCTAATGCAGGAGACGTAAGAGACATGGGTTCAGTCCCTGGGTAAGGAAGTTCCCTTGGAGAAGGAAATGGCAACTCACTCCCGTATTCTTGTCTGGAGAATCCCGTGGCTACAGGAGCCTGGAGAGCTACAGTCCATAGGGTCACAAAGAGTCAGACAAGACTACAGTGACTTAGCATAGTGCTGCAACTTAAATTGCTACATATAATATAAAAGTAATGATGAAATATGGTACTTTGTTTCATACCAAATCTTTGAAATCTGGCATATATTTTACACTTAAAACACATAATCAATTCTAAAACCACATTCCAAGGACTGAGTTAGCTAGAAGCTACATGTAATCACAGGCTACTATGCTGGATCCTGAAGGTGTTGGGGTCGGGTATCTTTCCTAGTTCATCAGCTGTTTCCAGGTCTTAGCTGGTCCTGATTCCCTGGGCATCTCACTTGGCTATCCATCTCCTGGGGCAGGAGAGAGGCTCCTCCAGGGCCCCTCCTTCTCCTTTCAAGTCCTCTCTCTCTTTTTAACCCCTTCTTTTCCTCTTCAAGGTCCTGTCTGCCCCTGTCCAGCCCCTGGCACATCGTTGCAGTTCCTATCTGCTGGCCTGGTTAGGTGGCTGCATTTGGGGAAGGGGAAACAGGGCATTTCCAATCCTGGGGGCCATGGAGGGCAGAGGGGGAAGGAGGTGACAGGCTGGTCTGAGTGCTGTGAGGGTATCTGAAAAGGCCGCAGATGACCTTCTATCCCATGCAACTCTGACACCTGATTAGGCTGCAGGAACGCCCTTCTTGCCACGAATACTGTGACAGTGGCCCTTCCGGGCCTTGTCTGTAGGAGGCTCTGGGTTTCAAAAGGGATACGTGTGGAAAAAACTGTCTCTGGCCACCTGTCTCTCATTTCACTCTCCCTGGAACATTGTGACCCAACTTCGGATTGCTCCTCTCGTCCCTGGTCAAGCTTATCTCAAGCAAATGCATTGATCTTGGAGTCTGATAAAGCCTGGGACATTCCCCACTGTCACCCTTTACTACATATACCAGACCTGGAACCTGGAAACTGCTAAGGAGCATTCAGACATCACCCCTCACCCAGTCCCTGCTCCCATCCACTGCTCCTTCCAAATATCTCTTCCCCGCCAACACCCAGACACCCACAGGCATGGAAACACATCCTGCACCGTTATTCTTGCTAGGCCTCCGCTGTGTTAAGCTTGCTAAGCGCCCCTGCTATGCTCCTTCTGCCCCCTTACACTGAACGTCTTTGTGTAAAATGGAAACAATAACAGAATCCACTTCATAAGCGTTACTGTGAAGATGAAAGGGGCTGTGTTCGTAAGGCTCTTAGAAGGCACAGAGTGCTAGTGGGTTTGTTTCAGTATTCTCGTAACAAGAGCATGAGATAGGCACTTTCAGACCATCATAGAAATGAAGAAACTGAGGCGGAGAGAAGTGAAGTAAGTCTCCAGGCTTCCAGACAGGAGAGGCAGAACCCAGACCCCAGGCTGGGACTCTTTTCCCTACTTTCAGAGTCCGTCACATCACGTTTCACAGTCTCAGTGAGAAGAAAATGAATGGAGCCTGCCCAGAGGAAATGTAACGCAGTCCAGGAGACTGTAAGAGCGTGGAAAATTCCCGAGACTGTTTCGTAACAGAGGCATCCGGAGGGGAGGAGACTGAGGGGCACAAGGGGCTGTCTAGCTCTCTCAGAAGCTGCTATCAGGAGTGTCCTGACTCTGTGCCTCCATCGCCCTCTCAGTGAGGATCCCAGCTCACCCCCTCAGTGTGGGTCTCCAGCGTCTCCTCCCGGTTTGATTGACTGCTGGGAAATAAACAACCAAAAAGCCCGACTAGATTAGCAAGGCAGCATATGCTGCTCATGGGAACTTAAACAATTGCGCTTCTAAATAACAGCTCAACACGGGATAGAAGAGATGTTGCAAGGCAGGATATGATTAATTGCCAAATGAATTATTGAAATTATAATTGCAGAGGAGTTCAGAGGAGCGTGTGATTGCTGTGGGTGGGTTGGGTCAGGAGAAGACAGGGCAGAGGGCTGTGTGAGCTGGGCCTGCAGAGGGGTCGGTGATGGGTGGGGCGCAGCCCAAGTGGAGGGTATTCCTGACACAGGGCAGGAAGAGGACAATTTGACTCTGGTGCCTAGAGTGCCCAGGGGCTGAACCGCAGACAGGCCTGCCCACCGTCGGCATCCTCTCCCCAATGACCCCATGCTCACCTTGACCTTCCACCTGTTCTCTGGGCCTGTGGGGTCTGAGTGCTGGTCTTCAACTCCTCTCTGGTCTATCAGCTTCCTGTGTCTGTGCCTCAACAGTTCCATCTGTACGGTGGGTTGAGAGGAATATCTTTCACATACCATAAGAGGAAAAACACACGTCTCTAAGCCTGGAAGGGAGAGGTACAAAGTCAGCAAGGTCTGCTGCAGCTCTGTTTTACTGAGGTTCATTTTCACAAGTGCTCAAATATCCAGTGAGCCAGATCACGTCTCCTGGAACATGCTCCGTAGAGCACTGGCAAAGGCATAAACTTAGAAGTGATCAAACCTGTATTTCAAGCCCTGCTCTGTCTTGTAATGGCTGTGTCATCGTGGATAACTTGCTGAACCTTTCTGGGCTCCACTTTTCTCATCTGTAAAGTAGAGCTATGTGTGGCTATCACATGGTTGTCTTGAGAATTCCCTGCAATAACGTAAACCAGGTGCCCAGCCCCTGGATGACTCATGGTAGCCTTGCTCCATGAGCAGTGGTGGTTATTGGCAAAGGTAACATCTCAAACAGCTGTTCTTGGGGTCCCCCATGGACAGTGTCATAAAGGCTATGACACCCTGTCTCTGCCCCAAGAGGCAGGGATGAAGTATGGTTAAGAGCACAGGTGCCAGAAAACAGAACAAGGGACGAGATATAAGGGTCAGTCACATGGAGATGTGATCAGGGAATAGGACAGGAGCGGTGGCCTGCAGGCACCCACAGCAGGCTGGCTAAGGCAGGGATTTGAACTCAGGCTAAAAGATGCTGTGCTGTGTGGTCACTGTAATGATAATTAGGAAGACTCTGCAGAGATGTAAGAAAAGATGGTACTTTATGAAAATGGCAGAATCATAAAGCAGTACATACACAGTGGTTGCAATTAAATAAAATGTTAAGGTAAAAAAAAAGCAACTGTGGAATTAGCGAGTGTGAGAGAGGCTAGGACTATTCTGAGTTAATACAGCAGATGCTGTGTTTGCCTCCTTTAAGCTGTTTTTCAACTCCCCACCCCCTTTTTTTTTTAAGGCTTCACTAAGGGTTGATATGTGCTATCGTATGGGGCAATTTTAAGTCAACATGATCATTTCCCAGACTTCCATGGTGCTGTTGACATCTTAGGCAACTGATACAGCAGTTGTGATCAATAGGACATTTCATCTAGGAAAAAAAGTTTTATTAGCTTTTCAACATAAAGGGGCCTCATCGGAAGGGTGATGTCTGTACAGGGATTTCTGCCACTTCTCTTGACCAGACCCTTTGGAGGGCAAGGCTCTCGTTTGGCTGCAGGTGTATTTTACAGGGATGGAAAGAAATATGTCCAGTGAACAGATCCCCCAAGTGGTAGTCTGGGAGTGCCTGCGGGAGGCGGTGACCCGCATTGGTCCTCCCAGGTAAAGACTTGTCAGGGGAAAAGGTGCTAGAAGGCAGCGCAGCCTGGCCCTCAAAAGTCGGGATCAAGGTGGGGGAAGATATGTGGGGTGTCAAAAGGAGGCCAAGAAGGAACTTTCGAGTATTCAGAACCTCCCATGAAGCAATGGATGGATAACCTGCAGTCAGAGGGCTGGGACTGGGGAGGACTGGAAGGAGCTGGCAGGAGGCAGGCCTGGATCTCTGGCTCATCAGAATCAATAAGGAGTGAGGTTGGAAAACAGATTCCTGGAGCTCTGCCCCAGGCCCAGTGATTGAGAATCTCCCTCCAGCCTTGTATCAGAATCTGTATGTTCTAAAAAAATCCCCTTGGGATTCTCAGGCAGGGAGCGAGGCTGGCCCTGGGAACCGCAGGCTGACGTCGCCCCTAGTGGTCTTGAGGACCCGGTGCTCAGAGCCCTTTTGGGGAGAAGCAGCATTAGGCCCTGGACTCTGCTGGGTATGTGTGTGTGGGCTCAGTTCTGTCTGACTCTATGCGAGCCCATGGACTATAGCCCCCTAGGCTCCTCTATCCGTGGGATTTTCCAGGCAGGAAAACTGGAGTAGGTTGTCATTTCCCCCTCCAGGGGATCTTCCTGACCCAGGAATCGAACCCGTGTCTTCTGTGTCTCCTGCACTGGCAGGTGGATTTTTTACCACTAGAGCCACCTGGGTGCTTGCCTGTGAGCAGCTGCTCCCCTCCCCCTACACCAGCACCACCCCCTTCTCCCCCCTCTCCCACCCAGGATGCTCTGGTGGAGAACCCCTTCCAGCAACCCTTTCTGGGGAGGGTGGAAGAAGCAATCCTGAGGCTCCAGAATTCTCCCTCCTAGCACTTGCCACGGCAGATCAGACCCAGACCAAGCAGGAGTCAAAAACGCATAATCATGATGAATGTACACAGAGATTGGAATTTCAGCTGACGAACAGAACATGACTTTTTTTTCTTTTCTTAAATAGAATGACGTTCAAGTCTCCATTTCCTCCAGCTTGAATAAATTTACCCTCAGTCACCATAGAAGCTGCTCATCTCGCCCAGGATCGCGCACAAGCTGAGGCTTCAGAAAAGACCTTCTGGTGGTTCCTAAGTGGGACAGCCCCCTCCTCAGCTTCCTCGTGGGAGCAGAAGAAGCTGCTGTGAGGAGACAGTGAATTAGTATCTGTAAGGCATGGAAAACCAGGCCAGGTACAGAGCAGTCAGTAGCCACGGTCGTTGTGGTTGAGCTGTCTGTGCTGTTTACTACTGAAACACCCCTTTCCCTGCCCTATGCTCCCTCCAGGCCCACATCACTCTCAGGGCCCAGGAACCTTCCAGAAGAAGCCAGAAAGCTCCTCTAAGCTCTTGTTATGTTTCCAGTTTTCTTTAACCAAATAGTCCCCAGCTCCTCATGCTGCCCTGGGCCATTCGAGGGGAGCCCCTATCCCTCCCCTCCCCCAGCGCCCTGCATGGTATTTGGCATAAGCTCATGTTTAGTCTTGAATAGGGCGTGCAGCAACTTTGGAGGCTGCCAGGCTGAAACGGGAGATGGGAAGAGAGGAAGAATTACCAGTGAGTGGAGCTGGGGTTTACATCCATGAGGCTGGAGGGTCTGGACTTAAATCTCTGACCCAGATCCCTGAAAGCTCCCCCCACCCCCCTCAGCTAGCTACACCCCTCGAGGCTCACAGAACCTGCCTATGTGGTGCTGGCTGATTGTGGCTTGGTAGGCGTGTGCAGGGCCACCCTCCAGGG
Organism: Bison bison bison; assembly: GCF_000754665.1. NCBI lineage: Eukaryota > Metazoa > Chordata > Mammalia > Artiodactyla > Bovidae > Bison > Bison bison. Next base: position 17,345,474 of record NW_011494861.1, read on the forward strand.
CTGCTTCACTTTGAAGGAGGCTCCTAGGGACAGAAAGACTGGTCCTCTGGTAGAAAGTCTGCAGATCTCCAGGGAAACGTGAGCTGGAAAAGTTGGGGAATACAGCTTTCCATCCTAAGTCACTTCAGTCAAGTCTGACTCTTTGCGACTCTATGGCCATAGCCCACCAGGCTCCTCTGTCCATGGAGTTCTCTAGGTAAGAATACTGGAGTGGGTTGCCACTTCCTCCTCCAAGGGATCATCCCTGGGATCAAAGATCAAAGATCGAAGACAGAGGGGTCGAACCTCCATCTCTTATGCCTCCTGCATTAGCAGGCAGGTTCTTTACCACTAGCATCACCTGGGAAGAGCCTTCCAAGGCCCCCCAAATCACACCCACAAGCCTCAGCTCACTGCATCATTTGTCAGTCAGTCAAGGAATCCATCAGAGCACTGAGGGGACACAGTGAGGCATCCTGGCCAAGGCCTGAGGCCATGAGAGGCCATCGTTAGACTCCGGGATGGGCCATGAGGTTTTACACTCCTGTCTCTTCCTCCACTTGGGTGTCACCACAGGCCATCAGGTTGAGAGCAAGGCCCTGAGAAAACCCTGCCCTCTGTGCTGCTTTTTCAGTACAAATATATCCCAAATATTGCATGGACATATGTGTACTAAAAAATTAGTTACCACTTGTCTGAAATTAAAATCTAACTACGTACCCTGCATGTTTACTCGCTCCATCTGGCAGCCCTGCCCCCCAGGGGCACCCATCTCTAATCCACGGCCCCTGGGAAACCATCAGGTTGGGTTTTTCAGACCCTGTAAGGAGTGTTCACACATGTACAGGGAGAATCACAAATGCCCCACATCACAGAGTGGAGAAAGCACAGTCACAGCTAACACGTGGTGCTTTCTAGGTCTTTCTATGGGCTGGGCACTGTTGTCAGTGCAGACCTGTATTAATTACCCCTATTAATTCATTTCATGCTCACACCAAGCTGATATGGGAAATGCTATTGCTACGCGTCCTTCTACAGGTGAGGGGCCCCGAGGCTCAGAGAATTAAGATGACACAGCTAGGAAGAGCAAAGCTAGGCTGATCTGGAGCGTGAACGTAGCTCCGCAGCCTGTCACACGGATTTTATTTTGGATAAAAAGGGGCGCGGAGAAGAAGCTAGCACGAGTGCGTTTGCTGATGCTGGAGCTGCCAGATGGGCTGTGCCATCAGGCAGGTCCCTTCTCGGGTGTCACATAGAAGTGTCGAGTCGTGTATTTATCATACTAACACAGCTCCATCTACATTCAGAATACTGACGGAGCATTAACCAGCTGCCGGCGCTGTCTGTCCCGGGGAACGTTTGGTGCACTGCCACCAACTGGCGGCTTCGCAGACACGTGGGGCCGTCACTGCTGGAGCAGGAACAGGCTGGGCTGCTGCACTGGGGCCGCTCCCCTGCCCGCCCCAGGCCTGTGTAAGATCCGCACCACTTGGCCATTCTACACTTATTCATAATGGCGCGTGTACCGCTTGCCTCTTCCAATAAAAGGCGAGCCCCTAAAGCAGAGAGCGGGCCTTCCACTGATCCCTGTACTGAATGTTTTTTGAGCACTTACTGCATGCCAGGAGCAGGGCTAGGGACTGCCCAGTGATGGCAGGGCTGGGTGGACGGCGCAATGAAAGAAACTGGTATCACAGACTATGATGTATTCTAGGGGGCATGTGGATACAGTGAGGAGGCCCCAGGGGTGGGGTTGGGGTGAGGTGGGGAAGGGTGTGCAGGCAGCTGAGCCATGTCAGGAAGAGCTTTCCAGAAGGTCAGAGGCTGGGGACGCGAGCCTGCTAGGGATCTGGTAGATGTGACCACATCGTTCCGCTGCCCATGCTGCCTGTGGCCAGGTTTGCAGGGGGCGGGAGTGTCATACAGGGGACAGGCGACATTTCCCCTGTTCCTCTTTTCCCATGAGGGGAAGGGAAATAGAACAGAGGCTGAAAGTGCAGTGATTCTGTTATTGCTTTGCTTTTCTGGGTGAGAGACGTTTAAGGAGAATTAAATACAGAGGGAAAGGATGCTGTGCAGATGACCAGAGGGAGGACTGAGGAGGGAGGAGGGAGAGTGAACAGAATTGGGGGATGGGGGGGAGCTGCAGGCATGGAGCGGGGAGGGGAGGACTCACCCTCACTACTTGGAAGGAGCGAGGGATGTGAACCGACGCAGCTAGAGGGTCTCAGCCATCCACTTCTGTCTTCCCTGGGATGGAGACAGTAATCTCCCCCATGGGTGCTGACTCAGGCAGAAGCTGAGGGCAGAGAGGTTCACGGCCCTGCTTCTAGCTCAGATCATGGCCCAAGACTGGTGCCCAAAAATGTTTGCTGACCTTGACTGCACTGACTCCGGGACCCCTCCCGCCCTCTGCCTCCCCCGCAGGGTTCCCACCAACCTAGCCCAAGTCTCACTATGGTCTGCAAGGAGCTGCCCACACCCCCTCATCTGCAAGGCTCCCCCTGCTCCCAGGCCTGCTGGGGCCCTCTCTGTGTCCTTCCTGCCCTGCCCTGCTGGGGGAAAGCCATTTTATCTGCCTGTCATCTGGTTCTGTGCAGTGGCTCTGGCAGGCTCATTCCTGCCCTGGCACCTGCCCTTTCCTCTGCCTGGAAAGCTCTTCCCCTAGGTCTCCCCAAGCCCACTCTTCTCTTTCAGCTCTGGTTCCTCCAGGCATCATCCTCAGAAAAGCCTGGCCTCTTAAGTAGCTGGAGCTTCCCATGCCTATCTACCCGAATGTCACCAATGACTGCCTCATGGCATGTACGACTGAGGGTATTGGCACCTGTCATTTACTTAGTGTTTCCTCTCTGGAGGATGTGACCTCTGTGAGGATTTAAACCAGTCTGCCTTGTCCCTGTCTGGTACCTCAAAAGCACCTAATGACTGTGGAATGAATGAATGAGTGAGTGAATGAATGAGTGAATGAATGAATGAACGAGTGAATGAATGAATGAACCTACAGACCCTGTCCCGGGCACTGCTGACCTCAGTTGTCACAGAGAGAGCAGCTGAGGCTCCCGGAAACCCCCTTGGTTCTCCTCTTCCTGTCTGTTATTTTCCTACTAAATCGTCTTCTGGGAATTGTGACGAGCTGGATTAGATAGCATAATCAAGATAAACTGGTTATTTACACAAGGCCCCCATGGATCACCCTATGGCTTTTCTGAAATGCTTTTTCATCAGGCATTTTCTTTTCAAGGGTTTAGGGCTTGTGCGGCAGGCCTTTAAAATGTGTTTTGTTTTTTAAAAGCGATTTCCTATCCCTGGCCTGTCAGAGGCACACAGCCCACTTTATCCGTATTGAGTAGACCACTTCTCAGTCCTGTGGCTCATGGAGACTGTGGAAGGCCCAGCATCTTTCCTCCTCTCCAGAGAAGCTGCTGGGGACCCGTGAGCCCCAGCCCCCAGGCGGAGCGGGGAGGACAACATCCGCTGATAATCCCTGGACCTGGGGCACTGAGAGAGGTTGACTGAGCGCCCAACACTGCTCTCCACGCTTTTCCACGTCACATTCCACAAGAATGCCACCAGATAGGCGTGTCTCGATTTCATAATGACGATGATGATGATGGCTGAAGAACAGAGACGCTAAGGAACTTGCCCTAAAGTCCACGCAGTGAGTGGAGGGGCTAGGACTTGGCTCCACGGAGTCCAGCAATAAGGCCAGCACCATACCGCCTCTTTCACTTTCCCCAGCCTGTCCTAAGAACTGTGGACAGGATGAACAAGTGAGTGCAGGCGCGGCCCTCTCTACCCCTCGCTCCCTCCCTCACAGGCCAACAAACAGGCTGGTGCCCTGAAGAGGGCGCGAGAGCCCACTGGGAACCAGAAGCAGCAGGATGCAGCGGAGCAGCCCAGCTGCTGGCGGCAGACAACCCGGCTCCGATCCCAGCTCAGCCGCCTTCTCCCCGCTCTCTGTTTCCGGGGATAATGCCCTGTGCTTCTCAAGGATACACTTCGTGTATGGCTTTGGGATTCTTTGGAGATGCTAAAAAGCCAAAAGAGACCAAGTTCGCACACACCCCCATGAGGTAAATCCAGACACTGAAACGTCAGAAAGGGCCCTCAGACAGGAACCTGGCTAAACACCAGGTTTTAGGGGTAGGAGATAGAGGCCCGAAGTGGGGAGCGGGCTCAGGATGTCAATGGAAGAGCAGAGCCCACTCCCTCCTCCCCTTCTCCTCTCTTGGCTCCCTTTCCTTGTAGATCATGAGTGGAGGTGTGCTCCAGGCCACACAGAGTATTTCTCTTCCTCCCTTGGAGAAAGGTCAACCCTGCCTGGCAGCTGGGACATGGAGAAGAGGGACCTCACGCTCAGGGGTCACTGTTCCTTTGCCCCTTGAGAGATAAGGACATGAGAATATGAACCAGATTGATTCATATTGATTCATATTCTCACATGATTACTGAGGGAATCAGTTATGAGAGGAAAGGAAGGTCTTTCAGAATTTTTGCTGTGGTCTACCTATCTCCCTACAAGACAGTCAAGAAAAGTTCTAAGTGACACACCAGTTGTTAAATAGGGTGCTACTTGGGTCATAAACAGTTTGTCTTTGAGCACGAACTATGTTCTAGCACTCAGAACACCAAGCTGTCCTGGAAATCATGACTCAAAGTAGGGATCTGAGTCACTCAGGATCCTGCTCTTTATCCAACAGGTCTGAAGCTAGAAACTACTCTAGGAACGACTATTTCCAGTCCCTATAGAATCATGGCTATGGTAGTGGTCCCCCCCATCGCCCCCCACTTTCCATGTGTCTCTGTATATTTGTCAAAGAGCTTTGGCTGAAAATAATGGAGAACACAAGGCAGAGACTGAAAGAGGGATTTATTCTTCTCACTTTACAAGAAGTCTGGAGGCAGATCATTGCTGCTGGTGCTAATTAGGTGGCTCCATTCAGTCAGGGTCAATGTCTCTAAGGGTCTTTTGATCATTCCCTCATGATTGCAATATAGCTGCTGAAGCACCAACCATCAAATTCTCATTCACAACAGGAAGAATGGAGAAAGGATCAGCAACCTTACAGTAGAGTTCCATCTATGTCTTATTAGCTAGAATTGTGCCTCATGGCTACACCATAGGAAAGGACACTGGCAGGAAATAGGTTGGGAATGGGGTTTAGGTCAGGCAACTTGTATTATCTGTCATACTCTCCTAGGCCACTTTTACTTCTGCCAAAGTCAGCAGAAGTTACTGTTATCTAAAGTGTAAGTCGACAAGAGCTTAACGGCCTGACCGTTTAGGAGGAGACTTCAGTGGTCTAGAACCTTCAAGACACAAAGATACAAAGCCACAAATATTATGAAAGCAGGTTGGTGGACAAAGACATTGAATCCAGTCCTGCCTCAAATTGTACTCAGTGGGACTTCCCTCGTGGTCCAGTTGTTAAGACTCCATGCGTCCACTGCAGGAGGTGTGGGTTTGGTCGCTGGTCTGGGAACTAAGATCCTGCATGCCACACAGCACAGCCAAGAAAAAAGAAATTGTGCTCAGTGGTGAGCCCAGCCATGTCATCCCTTGATGTGCCAATCCAGCAAATGTGCCAGTGAGTGGTGAGCATGTCTGTAACTGCCCACTCTTTCAGGTCCCCTCAGTACTTCCAGAGATGAGAAAAAAGTGATTTCAGATGGGAAAGGGGTTTCTCAGATCATTTCCCCTCCAGTATCAATATAATCACCCAGGAACAGTTAGTTCGGCTCTATTCACAGAGACGTAGGAAGCACACGGTACATGTCAGGTCCTGGGCAAAGACACCTGGGATATTGTCACCCCTGTCTTGCCCTTGGGAAGCCCACAGTCTAGATCAGCACTGGATTAACCAACAAAGAAGACAAGACGTGTATCTAGGAAAGCCAGAGCTCCAATCCAGGAAGCTGCTTGATTTTTAGCATAGAAATATGTTTCTGATGTTTGTTGTTTTCAGATGTAGCATCGCTTAACTTGAATTGTCTATTATCGGAGGTGGGAGATACCTCTCACCACACATCCCCTCAGTGGGGCACTCCTCAAGGGCAGCCACTGTATTTATTCTCTTTTAGTCACCAGCACCTCGTATGTGAATGTTAGGGCTCAAACATTTTTTTTTTAATAGATATTTATTAGTTTGTTTAGAAGCTACCTATAGATGGCTGCGGGCTTCCCAGGTACTAGTAGTAAAGAACCCACCTGCCAGTGCAGGAGACGTAAGAGAGGCAGATTCGATCCCTGGGTCAGGGAGATCCCCTGGAGGAGGGCATGGCAACCCGTTCCAGTATTCTTGCCTAGAGAATCCCATGGACAGAGGAGCCTGGTAGGCTACAGTCCCTAGGGTCGCAAAGAGTCGGGCATGACTAAAGCAACTTAGCACGCATGCATGTATAGATAGCTGGAGGAATACAGGAAGGAAGGCTATCTTAGAGGCTCAGAGAGTTTTTATTTTTTGTAGCTACACTTTATGGCATGCAGGATCTTAGCTCGTAGACCAGGAATTGAATCCATACCCACTGTAGTAAAAGCAAAGATTCTTAACCACTGGACTGCCAGGGAAGCCCCAAAGGCTCAAACATCTTAATGCAGCCCTGCAACATCTTGTCTGTCCTCCGGACACAGAAACGCTTTACACATCTTTCTCAACAAGTTGTGAGATATCAGGTTTGCCTATTGTGTCACAGATGAGCAGCTATGAAAAACGGTTTCAGAACCTAAGTTAGCAATGAGGTTTTAAAAATGATCAAATGGTTCAGACATACACATATTGAGACATTAGAGCCCATTTGGGCTGGTCTGTGTAATAAGGTCACGTTCACCACTCTTGTCTGATACATTTTCGAGGCCAGACAGAGGGAAGGAGCTCCAGGGCATGTGGGGAGAGGCTGTAAGTCACAGGCTTTGTCCAGGGAAGAGCCCGAGTCCCCTGTGATTTGAGACCATGGGCATATGGGGAGGGGTGGATCAAGAGGGCTGTGATTGGAAGTGCTGGGATTACAAGCAGAGGGGCTCCAGGTGAGTCCCCAGGAGCCTGCTCAGGGCTCTGGTGAAAGGTGGGAAGTGGGCAGCAGGGAGCCTTGAGATGCAGAGAGAAATGGACCTCTCCCAGTATGGCTTCTGTGCTCCTAACAAGAGCCAGAAACACTGATGGTTCTCCAAGGCAGTCATGCATTCCTGGATATAATGGCCCTAACGATGGGTCTGTGTCCAAAGCATGTAAACTATGCTGCTCCCAGACACCCTGAGAACTGCAAATTTAGCCAGACCTAAATAAATATTAATCGTCTGAGCTAGGAGTGGCTTGTGCTTTGTTTTGCTTTCAGATGCCTCTTTCTCTGCTTTGAAGTCCTAAATACAAGCTCTACTCACAGAGATCCTGGCCAGGCAGGTGCTCTGAGCCTCTCTTCCTCATCTCTAGGGCAGGAAGGAGGGTGGGAGCAGACATGGTAAGGAGCGGGCCTAGGACCCAGAGGACATGGGCAGGTCTGGGCTGGAGTCTGCCCTCTGCCTTTTCTGCAGAAAGAAGGAAAGGAGAGTAAGCCAGTCCCGGTGGAACAGGTCGCTGGGCAGTCATGGCCACTGATGGTTCATCTCCATTCTAACCCTCACCCCCAACCACAGGTGACTGAAGCAGGGTGGGCAGCTGGCTCAAGGGGAATCAAACCACAGTTTGGTTGGTGACCTGAACAAGGATATAGAGGTTAGTTTTTAATCAGGTCAGTAATTCTCCCACTTCAAACTTGAACTCAGAAATTCTCTCTCTAACCACTTAAAAAAAGAAAAAAGGTTAGTGAGCAGCGTATGCATGCGTGCACACTCATTTGCTTCAGTTGTGCCTGACTCTGTGTGACCCCATGGACTGTAGCCTGCCAGGCTCCTCTGTCCATGGGATTTCCCAGGCAAGAATTTGGAGTGAGTAGCACTTCCTTCTACAGGGGATCTTCCCAACCCAGGGATCAAACCCACATCTCTGCATCTCCTGCACTTCAGGTGGATTCTTTACCACTGAGCCACCAGGGAATCCCAGTAAGCAGGGTAAGCTGCAGCCTAAAGGACGGCTACTTGAGAGTGTGGCCAGCTGGGTCCTGAGCATGCTGTCCAACCTCCTTTCTCCCACCGCCACCATCGTGGAAGTCCTGAGACCTCTAGATAGATGGAGGGCGGAGGATTGGGGAGAGAGGAGGCCACATGCTTCTCACTTCATCCTGCTGGGCTGTCCAAGGAACTGCCCTCACCAGACGTGAACTACTTCACAGCTCTCTTTCCAGGAAGCTGAGAGAAGCCAAAGAGGGGGTCTGAAGGTGTGCAGGAAGGAGACTCTCCTGGCAGGCAGGTTTTCAACTTCTCCCTCCTCTGCCAGCAGCCAGCTGTCATTTGGAGGCAAATGAACGTTAACCTGCCCTGGTTTTATCTGCGAAATGGACTAGCTGATCTTGAAGATCCTATTTGACAATCTCAATAGGTGAAAGGCATTCTGAGAGAATAACCAGGAGAAAGGAGTGTGTGTGTGTGTGTGTTGGTGGGTAAGCAGTTCCTTTGGTGGCTGGTTGAGGGGACCCTCCTGAGAATGCCACATTTGTGCTGCAAGCAGGTGAGAGAGGAGAGAGTGGTGAGTCTTTGGGGCTCCATCAATCTGGCAGGAACACATCTTTCTTTCTTTTTTTTTTTTTTTAGGAACACGTCTTTTGATGTGTGGGTACGAGGAGACTTGGTTCCCAGTCGCAAAGTTGTCTTATGTGCCAAGGACCACAGTAGGTACTGGGGCTGAAAACAAAACAAAACTATAAACACAGTGCCTGCCTGTAGGGGGCGCTCTACTGACAGTGTGAAATAACGGCAGGAAGACTGCGGGTGTTTCTCAGAGCTGGTGCCTCCCCGACTGAGGTGGAATCAGGCGCCGACACCTTCCATCTTTTCCTTTATGGAAACGGGCAGCGCCTCTGACTTCCCAAGGAGGACACGACATAAAGAGGATGATGCTGACAGACCAGGTGGGGACAGGTACCTGTGAGAACAGGACAGGTGGAGTTCTGGACAAGAAAAACCTATCTTGGAAGCAACTATTTCTTCAACACATTTTACGGAACACCTGCTATTGCCTTGGTCTTGTTCTGAATCCAGGAGGGCTGGGATGTGGTGACTGGCCAGGTGAGGTGACATGCACCCGCGACCCCCAAATAAACCTTAGGCTCTGCAGACCCCCCGCAGCCTCACAAGCATCTCAAGTGCCCAAGACTCAGAGCCAGAGAGGTCAGCACCACAGGTGGAGCTTGTCCACAGCCTCCCTGCTTGTTTGGGGACCCCGAAGGTGTGAGGGCTGCTTGGCTGCCTTGCACCGTGTGGCGAAAGGGAGGAAAACGGAGGCAGAATTGTCAGGCTCCTCTGGTCTATAAACAAGCCCAGCCTGTAAACATACGTGCCTCGGTGCTGTGACACTGTCGTCTCTCGCTTCCCTCCGTCTGAAGAATAGCTGTGGCAGGGCCAGAGGAGAGAGGGGTGTGAGGAGGAGATGCTGAGGGACTCAGAGGACTCTGCATGTTCCTCTCCTGCAGAAAGGGCAGATTCCGCACTTCAGGTCAAACACGCCCCCATTGCCTGCTACGCACAGGCAGATGGAGATTTAAGAGGAAATCAGCGGCAGGTGGAGCCCTTGTGACGCTCCCCGTGTGGAGGGGACACGTGTGCCTACCTAAATCACAGATTCAGGCTAGCGACACCTTACTCGTGGCACCCATCACAGAGCACTGGGGATGCACGCAG
>NW_011494861.1:17355321-17360994 GCF_000754665.1 Bison bison bison
GGGTGGGGATGGAGGGGGCAGGGGCAGGGAGAGGGGACTGGGAAGTCATGGAAGGTTTCCACAGGGACAGGGCATTCCTGATAGAGGGCTTAGCTTGTGAGCAGGCTGAGTAATAGGAGATTCAAGGGTGGTAAATACAGAGGCTAGCAATCCTTTACTTATTCAGCAAATATCTGCATGCCCCTTATGTGTCACTGCCGGGTGCTAGAAGCTTAAATGTCAGGGCCGGGGAGGAAGTAGAATCAGGCAGAAAGGTAGGGCTGGTTCATTTTATGAGGGCTTTGAAAATCAAGCTGAGAAAGCCAGTGGGAAATTCTCTGGTGGTCCAGTGGTTAAGACTTCATGCTTTCACTGCAAGGAACACAGGTTCAATCCCTGGTTGGGGAATTAAGATCCTGTGTGCAGTGCAGCCAAAAGGAAAAAAAAAAAAAAAGGAAAAAAAGCTAAGAAAGCAAGTATCTTTGAAAAAACTGGGAAGGATAGGGCAAAGATCATCAGCGGGGGATGACTAAGGTCATGACCCTTTCTTTCCTGCAGAGTCCTTAGCCTGACCCTTTGAAGAAAAGTCCCTAAATGAGGAAAGGAAGTGGACACTCACATATAGAGTTTCATTGCAGTTGGAGCCATTACAGTTCTATGAAGACCCAACTTGGTGGAAGGTAAAGGACATTGGGGCTGCAGCAGTGCTCAGAGGAGGCGTAGGGAGCCTGTTACCTGTCAAGTCTTTGGGGATCTGGTCTTGCTGCAGGAAAGATACATGCCTCACACTTAAGGCTGGTGGGAGTAGCTGGACAAGTCTCTTCTTGTCCAGCTTAACAGAATCTGAACATACAGAGAGAGAAAGAGAATAATGGCAACAGCCCAGCACCCCCTTGCTTTAAAGTCACCTGAAGGCTGGGAGGTGGTGGGGGTTGGTGGTTGTTAAAGCCACACCACCATAGGGCTGTTTGGAGTGGAATTCACGCCTTTTCTGCAAGAAAATGTAAGAATATAGTGATACCACCAGTAACGTTTGGTGATGCTTTTGGCAAGTGTTGGAGAAATAGAATTATAACACAATATAGTATAATTAAAAACAAGATGCCCTGGATTTCCCTGGTGGTGCAGTGGATAAGAATCCATCTGCCAATGCAGGGCACACGGGTTCGATCCTTGGACTGAGAAGATCCCACCTGCCATGGAGCAACTAAGTCTGTGCTTCACAATTGCTGAGCCTGTGTGCCACAACTACAGAAGCCTGTGCCTGGAGCTGTGCTCTGCAATGAGAGGCCACCACCGAGAGAAACCCAAGCACCGCAATGAAGAGTAGCCCCTTCTTGTGGCAACTAGACAAAGCCTATGGACGGCAACAGAGACACAGAGCAACAGGAAAAATGAAAAAACAAACAGTATGTACCAACTCAGATATCCTCTCCACAAAGGGAGTAGAGAAAGAAACCCCTGTGATGAGTGAACGAGCATGAAGCCAGAATATGATGTGGATCACAGGCAATCACTAAGAGACTGCAGAGACAGAAAGGAATCTCCCCCTTATCTAGCCAAGCAGACACAGGCCATTACATGCATGTTCCCAAGGTGATCAATCACTAGTCTTCAAGGGAGAGGACTTGACAGCACCTCTGTCATGCATGGTTTCTCCTAACTTTATCTTGGTAACTTGGGAGACCACTTGTGTTCACCTGATCCGGAGGCGAAAGAAACTTCTCATATTGTTAGAACAAAAGGTAGTTTTGCAAACTGGAGCATGGTGCCCATGAAAGGCTATTACCCTCCGACATGAAGTGCGAGATGGGGGAGCTGGCTCCCTGGATGTTTGTGTTTCAAAAAATGTCTTCCAGGAAGTCCCAGGTCCAGGAGAAAACATTTCTGAATTGGGACGCTGGCAAGAGGCTTATTTAGCCATTATGAAGATTTAAACACATTTGAAAAGGACAGAAAAGAAATTCTGAAAGAAAAAGGGAGCTGTCTTTTCCCTTAGTTTCAACATGAAGACTTAAGTCTCATTTTAATTTCTGTTTGTCCTTACAATCTCCTCCCTGTGTTACTACAACATAATAACCTTATAATCTTCTAGTTATTTCCTTTGTTGGTGTCTACCTTTCTCTGGGCATCTTACAGTTGTCTAAATATCCAGTAAGTTCATGGTAAGATAGGAACAAAGCAATTACCAGAATTACAATTTAACATAAGGATGAATCTAAATAATCAGTGTGACATATACAGAATAACCCAGTGTTAACCTGGTGACATCAGACCAGTCTCTCGCAGTCATTCTGTTTGTCTATTAATTAGATGCTCCTCTTTCCCACAGTATCTTTCTAAACAAAGCAGTTAACATTTTTTGTGTGTCAAATTTAGAGCTTGAGCACCTGGGTACATACTGCTTATTTTCACTTTGTTATCATCAAAACCTCTAGTGAAGATGGTCCTAATTGTATTCTGCTAATAATTGGGTTGCTGGACTAAAGTCCAGCCCATATCCATCCCGAGAGCACAATATAGAGCTGATGAGAAATATTTGGTTGTGGGGACCATTACTGGGAGTACAGAAAGAGAGAGTAGGGTGACAATATTGTTTGTTTTCTCATAAATGTGATTTTCAAAGGAAGTAGAATAATCATGGCTGTGAATGGGACAGCTAGGCAGCCTGAGAGAGTAGTAATACATTTTCCAGAATATTTCTTTACAGTTGAGGTCAATGCCAGTTGCTTCCTCCGGAAAAGTTAAGTGTTAGGTCCTTTGAAGGACCCACAATCCAGTCTCCCATGGTACTAGCTTCACATGGGAAGCATGTCCTTCACTTTGGTGGCATATGGCTGGACAGCAGCAGAAAGCATCCCTCCCCACTCAGTGAGAGCCATCTTTCTTCTGTAGACGTAGATGAAGTCTCCCAGTTGACAGGGGTGGTCGACTTCATCTGGCAGATACTTCCAGGTGTTTGTAACTTTAACTCTCAAGGTTTCTGGAAAAAGACAAGTCTTGAGCACAGTTTTAAGTATTGAACATATGCTGCTGCTGCTGCTGCTGCTAAGTTGCTTTAGTTGTGTCCAACTCTGTGCGACCCTATGGACAGCAGCCCACCAGGCTCCTCTGTCCACAGGATTCTCTAGGCAAGAATACTGGAGTGGGTTGCCATTTCCTTCTCTATTGAACATATGAGTGGATTCCATTAAATTGGACACAGGACATGGCCTCAGACCCCAATTCATAGGCCTGACAAACGTAATTTCAAAAGAAGACAATCCATGCTTGCTTGTAGGGGCCATTCTAATTTCTAACAAGACTAGTGATAAAGCTCTAGGCCATTGTTGACCTGCCAGATGCTGAACCTTATTCAAAGCATGGTGGCACCAGTGGTAAAGAACCTGCCTGCCAATGCAAGAAGACATAAGAGACGTGGGTTCCATCCCTTGGTTGGGAAGATCCCCTGGAGGAGGGCATGGCAACCCACTCCAGTATTCTTGCCTGGAGAATCCCATGGACAGAGGAGCTTGGCAGGTTACAGTCCATAAGGTCGAAAAGAGTTGGACACGACTGAAGCGACTTAGCACCCACACAAAGTTTGATTCACTTGTTCTCCTTGCCCAGAGGACTGGGGCTTATGGCAATCTGTAAACATTTGCGTAATTTCTGGAGAACAGTAGAACTAAAGTGACTTTCTCTGATTCAGTATAGTAAGAGAGCCTCTACCACTGCCTGGGCATCAGCTTTTGAAAAGGAGATGACTTCAGGCCCCCAGAACATGGTACACAACGTAAGGAGACACAATCTACCCACCCTTCCTCACATTACTTCTATGATATCCAGTGGCTTTCCGGTTCCTGGTAAAGCTGGTCAGGGAGAACTTTCTGAACTTGCTCTCAGAATGGCCTGTAAAGAATTCTGTCGACAAATAACACATCTCTTCTTCACACGTTTTGAATTTATTTTGCCTTTTTGGTAAGTGTCGTATGAGCTTAGTGTATTTAAATTCTTCTTTTACTCAGCTGACTTTGTTGATGACATAGCATCAACCAAGCCAAAAGGCACGAGTTCGGGTTAGGTAATTACCATGCTCCATTTTCTTTTGCAAAGCATGGCATTACTGTTGGTAGGAATGTAAATTGATACAGCCACTATGGAGACCAGTCTGGAGGTTCCTTAAAAAACTAAAAATAGAACTACAATATGACCTAGCAATCTTACTCCTAAACATATATCCAGAGAAAAACATGGCCCAAAAGGATAAATGCACCCCAGTATTCATCGCAGCACTGTTTACAATAGCCAAGACATGGAAGCAACCCAATTGTCCACCAACAGAGAACTGGATAAAGAAGATGTGGTACATATATACAATGGAATAGAACTCAGCCATAGATAAGATCAAAATTGTGCCATTTGCAGAGATATGGATGGACCTAGAGACTGCCATACAGAGTGAAGTAAGTCAGAAAGAGAAAAACACATATTATACATTTATGCATTTATGTGGAATCTAGAAAAATGGTACAGATGAACCTATTTGCAGAGCAGAATTAGAGATTTAGACATAGAGAACAAACATATGAATACCTGGGGTGGGAGGGTGGTGGGATAAACTGGGAGATTGGGACTGACATATACATACTTCTATGTATAAAATAAATAACTAATGCATAGTATAGGGGAAAAAAAGAAGGTATAATCTGCTTATGGGACATATATTAAGTTAATCTTAAAAATGCATTCTAATATACATTCAGTTCAGTTCAGTTCAGTCGCTCAGTCATGTCCGACTCTGCGACCCCATGAATCGCAGCACGCCAGGCCTCCCTGTCCATCACCAACTCCCGGAGTTCACCCAGACTCACGTCCATCGAATCAGTGATGCCATGCAGCCATCTCATCCTCTGTTGTCCCCTTCTCCTCCTGCCCTCAATCCCTCCCAGCATCAGAGTCTTTTCCAATGAGTCAACTCTTCTCATGAGGTGGCCAAAGTACTGGAGTTTCAGCTGTAGCATCATTCCTTCCAAAGAAATCCCAGGGCTGATCTCCTTCAGAATGGTCTGGTTGGATCTCCTTGCAGTCCAAGGGACTCTCAAGAGTCTTCTCCAACACCACAGTTCAAAAGCATCAATTCTTCCGTGCTCAGCCTTCTTCACAGTCCAACTTTCACATCCATACGTGACCACAGGAAAAACCATAGCCTTGACTAGACAGATCTTTGTTGACAAAGTGATGTCTCTGCTTTTGAATATGCTATCTAGGTTGGACATAACTTTCCTTCCAAGGAGTAAGTGTCTTTTAATTTCATGGCTGCAGTAACCATCTGCAGTGATTTTGGAGCCCCCCAAAATAAAGTGTGACACTGTTTCCACTGTTTCCCCATCTATTTCCCATGAAGTGGTGGGACCGGATGCCATGATCTTCGTTTTCTGAATGTTGAGTTTTAAGCCAACTTTTTCACTCTCCACTTTCACCTTCATCAAGAGGCTTTTTAGTTCCTCTTCACTTTCTGCCATAAGGGTGGTGTCATCTGCATATCTGAGGTTATTGATATTTCTCCTGGCAATCTTGATTCCAGCTTGTGTTTCTTCCAGTCCAGCGTTCCTCATGATGTACTCTGCATATAAGTTAAATAAGCAGGGTGACCATATACAGCCTTGACGTACTCCTTTTCCTATTTGGTGCAGACAAATAATGTTTGACTCC
>NW_011494861.1:17361094-17394647 GCF_000754665.1 Bison bison bison
GAGGTTATTGATATTTCTCCTGGCAATCTTGATTCCAGCTTGTGTTTCTTCCAGTCCAGCGTTTCTCATGATGTACTCTGCATATAAGTTAAATAAGCAGGGTGACCATATACAGCCTTGACGTACTCCTTTTCCTATTTGGTGCAGACAAATAATGTTTGATTCCACTTATGTGAGGTACTTAGAATAGTCAAATTCAGAGCCAGAAAGTACACTGGTAGTTACCAAAGGCCCTGGGGCCGGGACAGGGGGGCTGGTAGGGAGGGGTGATGGACAGTGAGTATTTGGTGGGGACAGAGTTTCTGTTTAGGAAGGCGAAAGATTTGGGAGACGGATGACGGTGAGAATTGCACGACGATGTGAATGTCCTTAGTGCCACTGAACTGTACAGTTAGATATGGTTAAACAGTATGTTTTATATTATGTGACTTTAATCACAATAAAGTTTTTTTAAAAAATGAACAAACATTTCTTGTTGTCTTGAAAGTAGAGCTCTGCCATGTTTTGACAGCAGCTTTTGCAGTTCTGTCAGCAAAGTGAATTGCTGACATGTGAGCTGGCAGTCGTAAGGCACTTAACAGATCAGCTTTCAATTTGACAGGAGATTTTTTTCATTCTCATTGAAGTCAAAAGTCCTCTATTTTTTAAAAATTTTGCATGACAGACACCAAACACATATTTACTGCAAATACATATTTTTCATTGTAAGTCCAGAACCAAAAATTGCAGCTCTAGTAACCATTAACTCAGCAGCTTGTGCCAATTTAATTTTAGATACAACATAAGCCTCCAAGATTTCATGAGAAGTAATGACAGCATAGGAAACCTTAAAGTTGGCCTCTGGGTACACGACCCATCAGCAAATATTATCAAATCTGCTTTTTGATCTGAGACACCTGATAAATCACATCGAGGCCTAGTATCTTCTTTTATTACTATTGTATAATCACAATCATCTACTTGATCAGGATCTTAGAAGAGGGTAGTAGTTTAGGAGACTGTACCTCCCAAGCACAGTATGAGGACTGGATATCAATGCCTGCTCATGGTTGGCTTGAAGGCACGCTGACACATGCTGGGCTTATGCACTTGTAAGATTGCTGCCATAGCAGATGGGCAGGCATGTAAGTCAGATGACCCAAGGTAAGAGACGGGGCCTTTTCAATAACTGGCTGTGGCCCCTGCCCCTGCTCTGAGGCACCCAGGCATTACCAGTGCTCCAACATCCAGAAAATCTGAGAAATAAGCTACTGGTCTATGGCCTAGTCCCAGTTTGGGGTTAATACTTTCCTAAGTAGTAGTTCATCATGAAACAAGTGGGAGGGTTTTTTTTTGTTTGTTTTTTGTTTTTGTTTTTGTTTTTTTTCAAAATCTGGAATCCCCAAAGCTGAGGGAGAGGCTACAGCCAATTTCGGTACTGCAAAACCTCTTAGATTCTAAGGAGCAGACGAGGGGGTCTGGAGAGTTATGGAATTGATCTGCCAGAGGTTATGCACATTTGGCAAAAGCTGGGATCCATTATTGATAGCACCTAGTCAATGGCACCCTACTCCAGTACTCTTGCCTGGAAAATCCCATGGGCGGAGGAGCCTGGAAGGCTGTAGTCCATGGGGTCACTAAGAGTCAGACACGACTGAGCGACTTCACTTTCACTTTTCACGTTCATGCATTGGAGGAGGAAATGGCAACCCATTCCAGTGTTCTTGCCTGGGGAATCCCAGGGACGGCGGAACCTGGTGGGCTGCCATCTATGGGGTCGCACAGAGTCAGACACGACTGAAGCGACTTAGCAGCAGCAGCAGCAGTCCCCCATACTGCCTATGTTTCTTCGTAGCAGGCTGCTTTACATGCAAATTTGGCTGCCTCCCAGACTGTGACACTTTTTGGCCTCGGCTGACAACCGAGGTTGTTGTTCAGTCACTACATCATGCCTGACTTGATCTTGAGTTAAATTAATTCCTTCGGCCCAAAGTGATGCTTCAATTTGTTCCGGGGTGCTTTTCCAGCATGGTATGAGATTGCAGAGCCATCCCCTTTTTCTTCTGGAGGGCACATAGCAAACAATTCAAGTGTTTTTTTCTATTTTAGGGAGCTCCAAGAACACTCTGTCCAGGGTACAGAATATAGTGGCCTTCGATCGGTAGAGCAGGTCTCTACCAAATAGGTTTACAGGAGAATCAGGGGAAAATAAAGCACATGTGAGCCTCAGTGAGGGCAACTGCCTGTATGGGAATCACAGAGGAAAAGGAACAAGAAGGCTGACCCCAAATACCAACAGCTTGTACTATCTTTTGTCACATGGAAAGCAAGAAATTTCTGAGGAAACTGCATGATAAGTAGCACCCCTCTCTACCAGAAAAGGCAAGAACAAATTAACCTGAATAAAATTTATCAACATATTTGGTTCCCCACATTCCACCTCTGAGAGTCCCGCAATCTGTTCATCCTGAGCCATTTGCCAAATATTTCCTAGCAAAGGTTTTTTCCTGCTAGACCTTCCTGATTCACCCACCTCTGCAACCTCCTCATGTTCCCATCTCTCTTCACGGTCCTTCCATGGCTTGGTGTTTTGCAGAGTCTTCCTTTGCTCTCTTCATAGGTTGGCCAGAGTTGGCATTATTCCCTTTAGTGAGGAGTTCTAAGTAGCCAACACAGCAGTCTTTAATCTCTCCTTTTCTTTGTCCTCTGGATTATCCCAACTGAATAGCAGCTGCTAAGGTTTGAACACTAGTCTGTGCTTGCCATTCTGCCACCTCCTCCTTAATCTGGGTTTGGAGAATAGGCAAGAGAGCCGAGAGAAAGGTTGCTAGGACTGGAGTGTGGATTTGATTTGACCCTGAGTCCATTCCCATAACGTTAGAGAAAGCCTCAACAAACTGAGCACAGAAATCAACAGTGAACTCCCTGTCTTCCGCATACACTGCCCATGACTTTTCCCAGCTCGCCTTTATTGGAAAGGCGTCCAGTCCTGCCATGAACAAACCCTCTCCATGGGTCTTTAAGGCCATCAGTTCTTCTGTGGTTGCAGGGAGTGGTGGAGTATCGCCCTCTCTTAGCACAATGTCCTCCTGTAGGCGATCCTTTCCTGGTCCATGATGAGGTTGCTCCATCAAATACTTGAAATCTGCTGGTTCCCAAAGTCCCCGCAGCATCTAGTGCATACCCGGGGCTGTAAACTGAAAATATGCTGAGAAGCATTGCTGCCAACTTCTGTGGATCTTCCTGAAGTGTGTGTGTGTGGGAGCCTTTAGATGAATGACACTCGCGGGGGAGAAGGGCACGGTCAACTCAGTATTCCCTTTGTGCCTGAGGGGCTTGGGTGGCTTTTCAACTGCACTAGCTTTGCTAGAGATCCGAATAGGAGGGCTGGTTTTCCTCACATTCAAACAGGAAACAGGATTATACGACACATTGGTTTCTTTTCCCATATTTGTATTTATCAGTGTAACTCCTTTCTCGTTCATCTTTCCAAGCATCTAGTCCAAACACTGTCCACCCTGCAGCTTTCATATAAGGACCCAGTTCTCAGTCACCCTAGGATCCTCATCATTTCTCATGTCAGCCTTTCTAGCTACATGCTGTGTGTATGAAAAGGGACTCTAGGAGGTGGAGTCTGGTCTAGGACATGAAGAAGACTCAGGGCTAGTCCAGCAGGCGCACCGTTCTGCATCCTCCATCAGCAGGTAACACATTACCAGCTAGCAAAGTCACATCTTTCTCAGGGAAACCCCCTCCTCGAGGGAATCACCGGCTACAGCGTCATCATCGTCATCATCTACTCATCCCCAGGAGTCAGTGTAAGACAGGGAGGGGAAAGTGAGACAGCAGGAGCAGAGGGGTGAGACAGCAGACGCAGGTGGAGGAGAAAGAGAAAGCACCGCTGACTCCCACATCCCTGAGTTGTAAGACTAGGGATTTCCCTGGTGGTCCAGTGGTGAAGAATCTGCCTTTCGGCCGCTGAGCCCAAGCGCTCTGGAGCCTGCTCACGACTACCAGAGATGACTTTCTGCTGTGATGAAGGCTAAGCACAGCCAAAACAATCAAACAAAAACAAAACAAAAAATATCACTTCCCTGAGCTGTGAGGCTGGTAAGAGGCTTATTTAGCCATGATGAAGACTTATTTGTATGTATTTGAAAAGGAAAGAAGTTCTGAAAGAAAAAGGAGAGGAAGTCTTTCCCCTTAATTTCAACAGGAAGAATTAAGCCTCTTCTTTTAAATTTGTAGTTGCCCCTGCAGTAGGCAGACAAGTATTCCACCCTGCTTTCCTTGCCCTCTGTGTCAATGAATTAGGATCATATTTTCAGATTTGAAACAGGTCTGAAAGGATGATTCCAAAGGATGATTCCAGGCCTCTGCCTTCTGGCTGCTGAGTGTCTGAATCATTTAGGACCAATAGTTGTGATCACCTCTGATGGACAGGTCACCCACTAATGTTAATAGAGGCTTTTGGTGTTTCCGCAATCTGATAGGTACAGTTTTATTTTGCCTATTTGAAGTCCTTTCTGCTACACATTAATGATCAGATAAACATCACTAGATGATTAATTTATCATCAAACTAGAAGATTCCTCGCTATCTTGACAGTCATGTGTACCTGGTCTCATCTTCGAAGATAACTCTCACACATGTCATTTGGCAGCTCTTTGGTCAGAAGCAAACTGGACATATGATTCAATATTTTTAGAATGTCACTGAAATCCTATATCCTCTATGGTTGGTTTAGTCCCTAAGTTGTATCTGACTCTTTGTGACCCCATGGACTGTAGCCCACTGGGCTCCTCTGTCCACAGGATTTTCCAGGCAAGAATACTGCAGTGGGTTGCCATTTCCTTCTCCAGGGGATCTTCCTAACCTGGGGATAGAACCTGGGTCTCCTGCACTGCTGGCAGATTCTTTCTGACTGAGCTACCAGGGAAGCTATATCCTCTATACAATCCATTTTAACACTCTAATCTGCCCTTTTAACTATCTTTCCACTATAACACATGCAGTAAATAATTTAACCCTTCTGAATATGCTTTAAAAATAATGCTGACTTCACAGGATTACTGTTACATAGAAATTATTTTCACATGTGTGTATCTTATCTACCTAGGGCTCCAGGAAGGGGTCACGCCCTGTACTACTGGGTATCTTCCAGCATGCCTGGCAGTAAGATCTAGGCCTAGTGGGGTGGGTAAGGGGTATTCCACGGAGATAGAATTAAGCTCAATTCAGGGAAAAAAACCCACCTAGCAATTAGAACCATCCAGGCAGGATGTTTCAGCAAACACTGAGCTCTCTCAAGTGCTAGATGTACTTCAGTAGACACTACAAGACTACTAATCACGGTGCCCTATGAAGAATTCCAACACTGAACAGGGTGTTCAGTTCACTGGTTGCTTTGGAGAGAGGGCTGGCTTTTTGACCCTGAGAGCAAAAAAGAAGGGATTACTTAACGAAATGTACTGAGATTGTATGGTCAGAAGGGCTAGATTTCTGCTCAAATGGCCTTCCCTCCCCATCCCTCAGCTCAGGAAGGTGAAAACTAATGTCAAGGTTCTCTGCAGATTCCCAGATAATGTAGAAACAAGAGTAAATAGTTAAAAATACTTGGTGTCACTAGACTGCTTACCCTCATATACCAGGGAGAGGTGAGGAGAGGGAGAGACAGAGACATTCCTCTCCTGTCCTAAAGATTTGTTATGACCAGAAAGGGTGTCTAGATGCTAGGAAGTAAGAACACTTCCAGGGAAAAGAAACCTTGGGGAACATCTTTGGCCTCCACTTGCGGCACCATGGATGTCACTCTTCTCCACGATAACCAATCTCTTCTCTTGCCTGTGGTCATGATTCCCCCTTCTTCCCTCTGGTTGCCTGTGCAGAGCAAGACCCCAGCAAAGGTGTTCCAAGTTTGTAGCCTGTAGTCACCTAAATCCTACTCTAAATCTTCTCTAAGGAGAGAATGCACTGGGCATGTAGTAGGAAAAGGGACATTTCAGAAATTTCCCTGTGGGCACTTGCCTAACTTTTCAGGGCAGATACGATGGTGGACTTTTGGCAGGTCATCTCAGAAGTAGACGTCATGTTCAGAAAGTACAAGGATAAAGCCATTATATAGATATACTGAAGCTTCCAGAACAGCTAATCAACTTTGGCTATTACATTCTTCTGTGTCTGATGGCAATTTTTATAATTTATACTTCATTATTCTTCATAATGGAAAGAAACTGAAAAGTAACTATAATTTTAATATGCATATGCTAATATTACCCTGTATACAAGGAATGCTTTTTAATTTCCAAAAGTGCCAGAGGCCTTTCCAGAGAAGATATGTTATTGAAACTGCAAAGCTTTGCAATTCAGAAACACAGGAATACCACATCCCATTTCTAAGAATAGCAGGGTGCCCTTCCCAAGAGAACCACAGAGCTCATGAGAAGTTTCTCCTGGGACTGGTCAAAGAGAATTCAAACAGTGGAAATGAGGACTCTTATAGTACAACAGTGGTCAGAATTTGCTTTTTAAACATGAAAAATATTGAAAAAATATAAAGTGCTTGCTAACTGGGCTGGCATTTAACAGTGGTTAATTTGCTTAATTTAGGAAAAAAGTCATTTTATTGCCTTTTTCAAAATTTAACCTTTGAAACTGAATTCTTCTAAGAGACTCAGTCATTCCCAGAAAATATCTGTCAGGTTCCAATTCTCCATGAAAGTGCTATGAGCTGGCAAAGCTTTTATATTCAGAAAAGAAATTTCAATAGCACAGGAATGAAAGCCCCAGAAAGGAAAGGAAAGGGGCGGGAGAGCCAGCTTTGCAAAATACCCTTGGCTTTCACACAGAAAACAGGCTGCCTTCTGCAAAAATCTTTCAGAGTATTCAGTGAAAATAATCTCAATCCTAGGCCTCTCAGCCCTCTCTGTTCAAGGCATGCTGTTGCTGCTGCTGCTAAGTCACTTCAGTCGTGTCTGACTCTGTATGACTCCATCGTCGGCAGCCCACCAGGCTCCCCTGTCCCTGGGATTCTCCAGGCAAGAACACTGGAGTGGGTTGCCATTTCCTTCTCCAATGCATGAAAGTGAAAAGTGAAAGTGAAGTCGCTCAGTCGTGTCCGACTCTTAGCGATCCCATGGACTGCAGCCCACCAGGCTCCTCCGTCCATGGGATTTTCCAGGCAAGAGTGCTGGAGTGGGGTGCCATTGCCTTCTCTGGGTTCAAGGCATAGTTCAAGGCATAGAGATCTTCATATTCCATTCCAACAGTAAATGTCTAAAGTGTCTTACTGTTTATTGAGCTTTGACGGAGAAGAGTGTCCCTTGGTTCTGTGCAAATGCAATACCAAGGTGCATGCACACTGCTTGTGTGCACTCCTGTGGAACTGCCATCAATACAGCAACAAAAAGCTTTAGTCATGTCGTGTGCCCTCCAAAACCGCGTCCCGGGTTCCTGCGCTAGAGACACACCATTATGGCAAGAGAATCCCATTACCGAAGAAATACTTTTATCCTCTTGAATGCAAGCTCCAGATTGATTGGATTTTTCACGGTTTTCCTTTTTCTCTGTCACTGCTGTTTGGTGGCACTTTAGAACACAGGTCACCAAATCTGGGCCTGCAGGCCAAATTCAGCTGGTGGAATTCTGGATGGCTCATGAACAACACATGGTTACTACATTTCAAAATGCTTGGAAAATAATTTTGAAAAATATTGTTGACACTTGATAGTTAAATTAAATTCAGGACCACCACTTCCCTGGTGGTCCAATGGCTAAGAGTCCATGCTCCCAATGCAGGGGGCCTGGGTTCCATCCTTGGTCAGGGAACTAGATCCCACATGCCGCAACTAAGAGTATGCATCTGCAATTAAAGATCCCGCATGCTGCATCGAAGACACCATGTTCCTCAAGGGAGACAGATCCTGGATGCCACAAACAATACCTACCCGGTGCAGGCAAAGAGTCACATCTCAGTGTCCATGCATAAAGTTTCATTAACACCAGGCACACTCACTTGTTTACACTTTGTCTGAGGCTGCCTTCACATGCTAAAATGGCAGAGTGAAGTCATGACAGAGACAATACGGCCCACAAAGCCTAAATTATTTATAATCTGACCCTTTACAGAAAAGAATTCTGCTCACCCCTAGCATGGAAGAGACTACCTCATAAAAGGGACTTCAATTTTTGTTGAATGAATAGAGTGGCCATCGGACCTTACTCATCTCTTTTGAGCAATAGCCCATATCCATTAATGGACCACTAGCTGAGGATACCAAACCCGAGTAAACTGAGTTATTGCTTATGTGCTCAGCCTTGTCCGACTCTTTTGTGACCCCAGAGACTGTAGGCTCTCTTTTCATGGAATTTTCCAGGCAAGAATACTGGAGTGGGTTGCCATTTCCTCTTCCAGAGGATCTTGCCCCCCCAGGGACTGAACCCACGTTTCCTGCATTGCAGGTGGATTCTTTACCACTGAGGCACCGGGGCAGTCCAAACTGAGTTGCTATTAGGTTGCAATTTCACTGAAGCTCACTTACAAACAGATTCTGGAATAGAATGGATTCTTTCAGGTGTATAAAACTAAAGGTAAATCTTTACACAAGTAATTACTTGTGTTTGCCTTGGTTCTTCCTCTGGAAAATCCTGAAGACTATTTTTATATGTTTTTCTCCAGAAAGCTCCTAAACCTCTGGTCACAGATTAGTACTGACAGTAGGGCAAAAGTAGGAAAATCCGTAAACTCGCTTTCAGAGAGATTGCAAAACATACTATACAATAATTGATTAACCCAGACTACTACCATTGTCTGGAATTTTAACGTAGAATTCATGAGCTTCCCTACCCAGTTCCAATGCAAGACCTCCTTCAGAACTTGGGCACTAGGGAGTTTGATTTGAAAACTGGTCAAGGACAAATGACTCACAGAGAAACAGGAAGACATTAAAACCACAAACAAATGGGAAGATTTCTTCATTCTCATATTGAGAAGCTGCAGTGATCTCAGATGAAAAGAAGAAACAGATGATTGTAGGCACTCAGATATCTTAGTGACTAAGTCACAAGAATGACAATGGACTTTCCATACTATAATCTATTATCAGAGATGAGCGTTTTACTCTCAGTAAGTAGAATCTAGAGATAAATATGGAGTGTAGAGGTCTACTTTTGCAAAACTCTACAGTTGTTAGTGATGAAGTTGAGACTTCACTTAGATCTCCTCTAAACGCCATGTTTGCCACCATTTTTGTTTTCATTCCCGTGGTAGCCGTGACAGATCACTGTGGTTTAGCATATGCTCCTCCAGCTTTAAACCACACTGCTGTCTTGCATTTCATTTTGAAACTATCTTCATACCTTTTGTTTTTGACAAACTTACCTTAGAACACTACTTTTAGATTTACAGAAAAATTGTGAAGAGTTCTTCATATAGCCTATACTCAATTGCCCTATGATTAACATCTTACATTAGCATGATACATTTTTTACAATTAATGAATTAACATCAACTAAAGCCCATATTTTGTTTAGATTTCCTTAGCTTTTATGTAACATCCTTTTTTGTTTCAGGATCCTGTTCAGGACATCACATTACATTCAGTCATGTCTCCTTAGGCTGTGAGCTTCCCATTTTCCTTGTTTTGATGACCTTGACAGTTTTGAGGAATACTGATAGTTTAGTAGAATGTCATTCAATAGAGATTAATATATTTTTATCATTCAGACTGGATTTATGAATTTTGAGGAAGATCACGGAGTTAAAGTGTCATTTTTATTATGTCATATCCAGGATACATAGTATCAACAAGACATAACTTTTGATGTTGACCCGGATCACTTGGCTGAGGTAGTTATTTGCCAGGTTTCTCCACTGTAATTTTTTTTTTTTTTCTCTCTTTCCACATTGGACTCTTTGGAAGGAAGTCACTACACACAGCCCATACTTAAGGAGCAGGGAATTATGTTTCATCTCCTTGAGGGTTGAATAGCTATATAATGTTGAATTCTGCATGGGAAACTTTTCATTTCTTCAATTATTTATATAAGCATGGACTCAAAGATACTTAAATTTTGAGTTATAATCTATATTCCAACACTAATTTATTTTGTTGCTCAAATTGTTCCAATTTTGGCTACTAGAAACTACTCGAGCCGTTTTCTTTGCTTCCCTTGGCCTTGAATGTTTAGTCTTCAGCTGAGATGAAAAAAATTCCTGATATAACCCCTACCCTGATCCTTAATCCCTAAATGTATTTTCCAGTACATCTAAAATTTACGGCTACTAGGGTACTTACATATTTTTACTTATCTGTTTCTCCCAGTGGATGATAAACTTTTTGAGGTAGGGATTACATCTTTTTAAAATTTTATTTACTTATTTATGGCTGTGCTGGGACTGTGTTGCTGCCCAAAGGCTTTTCTCTAGCTGTGGTGAGCGGGGCCTACTCTCTAGCAGTGGTGCTCTGGCTTCTCACTTTATTTATGGCTGTGCTGGGACTGTGTTGCTGCCCAAAGGCTTTTCTCTAGCTGTGGTGAGCGGGGCCTACTCTCTAGCAGTGGTGCTCTAGCTTCTCACTTTGGTGGCTCCCCTTGTTATGGAGTGCAAGCTCCAGAGTGTGCAGGTTTCAGCAGCTGTGGCACCTGGGCTCAGTTAGTCCTCAGCAAGTGGGACTAAGGAGAGAACCCATGTCCCCTGCATTAGCAGGTGGATTCTTTTTCTCTCATTTGTGGCTTCGCTGCTGTGTACAGATGTTCTCTAGCTGTGGTGAGCAGGGGCTACTCTTTGTTGAGGGCTGCCCCCTGTGGTGGCTTCTCATCCTTGGGAGCACAGGCTGTGAAGAGGCCGGGCTTCAGTAGTTATGGCCCTTGGGCATAGCTGCTCTGCGGTATGTGGGATCTTCCTGGACCAGGGATTGAACCAATGCCCCTTGCATTGCAAGGGGGCCTCTTAACCACTGGACCACCAGGGAAGTCTCAGGGATTACATCTTATTTATTTAACACATCTAGTATACAGTATCAATACATAATGCCTCGCTCGTACAAAGAAGGAACTCAACAAATATTTCTAGAATGATCACTAATGGTTTTCTCTTTAGTCCAAGAATCCAGGGTACCTAATATGTTAACCAGAAGCCATACAGGAGTTGGTTATTAACTGTTCTGGTAGGAGCTACAAAGTGCTACTATTACAAGTGTCAAAGTCAGTCATGTAACGCAATAAGCTTGGGATCTAAGTTAGCACTTCCTCATGTCTCATTTCTAAGTAAGACTTTTCCTGACTATTAATTTCAGTTATACGTGCACAATTACGTTAAGGGTAATGACCAATTACCTTTCTATTTAGAACCAAAGCTAGGCAGCTTCTAGTTCTGCTTAGCTTAGACAAGTGGTGTTCCCAAAACAGGACACAGGAATTTCAGTCACGAGGTTCCCAAGAGACTGACTGCTGGGTGAGGACTGCATGGTCACTGAAGGAAAAAAATGTGCTGAGCTGCACTCGTTGTCCATACTTATGAGAAAATGACTTTAAAATTAATCAAGAATCTTCCAAGATATAGGAATAAGATGAACTCTTATAAGATGAAACAGATTTTTAGGTTGGATCATGCTACCACTCCAGTCCAAGCCACCATTAACTCTTGACAGATCACCTTTCCTAAATGCACTCATGCCTCCATCTACCCATTTACCATAAATGAGATCATGTCATTCCATTTAACATAACCACTTAACTGCTTTTATAACAAAATTCAAAATTTTACGCATGCCCTAGAAGGTTCCACACTTTTTGGGCTCCTTTGTCTCTGCAGACATTCCACACTCATTCTTCCTTAACTAGTAATGGTCTAGCTACGCTTATCTTTCTAAGGTCATGGCACGGGCCCATAAATTTTTTGATGTCTAGTAGCTCAATCTTCTTATAAGAACTTTTCAAAGTTTTTCAATCCTTAATGTTTCTTGTGCATGAGTTGTGTACCTAAGAACAAAGGCAACTTGTCTAAGAAACCCTCACAAACACACTGAAATAAAGACTAGATTAAAACATAAAAACTCATATTCTTCTCGAGTTAGAAGCTTTTCTGGTGTTAAAAATGTACATCATCTTTGAGCTTTAATTAACTGATGTTATTTTTCTGAGAAATAGTAATATTTGTTTGATTCTGACATCCTGCAGAGACTAATTCAAATTTTAAAATGTTTCCTATTTACAAGAAAGAGTTAAATACAAATTTAAAGAAAACCACCTTCTTAATAAGTTATTAAAGAACTGAGTTCCTTGGATAATTAATGGTACCCTACTGCAATTTTCCAAATGTATGGAAATTAACATAATCTTATAATGCTGACAGCTTAACAGTCAGACCAAATAAAAATCTTAATAGCCTGCTTCTATTTAAATGCATTCAAAGAGACCTTAACTCTCTGCTTCCTACTATGATGACTTTCTGGACATATGTGATTGAGGAAAGTTCTTTAAGTGAAGAATCTACACGTGAATCTTCTTTCTCTATTTTTGCAAAAGGTCATTCATTAATCTCAGAAAAGAATCCCAACCAACATTGTTCTGGTTGATAACAGGTGTAACTTTTGAATGACAATGATCCTTCCTCTCAGAATTGCGTCTAAAAATTTATCAGGTTTTTAACTCCCAGAAGTTGTTAGTTAAGACAAAATTGTCTTGAAGCTTTAAAAACTGAAAAATTTCACTTAGGTTTCAGGCTTACTCATTTGGCAGTAAAAACTGACCTGAACCGATCAAGACTATTTTTAGTCTTTATTAATCTCATATAACATGAACATTGATACATTTTGCTGCAGAAATATTAATGTGTTTAAAAACCTGCAGACTCTGTCAGAGGGTGTTATATAATACATAATATATGTACTCTAGGGCTTCTCTAGTGGCTCAGCAGTAATGAATCCACCGAGATGCAGGAGACTCAAGTTCAATCCCTGGGTCAGGAAGATGCCCAGGAGAAGGAAATGGCAACCCACTCCAGTATTTTTGCCTGGGAAATCCCATGGACAGAGGAGCCTGGCGGGCTACAGTCCATGGGGTTTCAAGAGTCGGACACAACTTAGTGACTAAACCACCGCCACCACTCTATTGCTTTCCTAAAAGTCAAAAAGTTCTAAATCCCAAAACACATTTGGCCCAAGGGTTTCAGATAATAAAATGTGGACCTGTAGTAGGTTTCAATAATTTTAAATAGAGGGATACATGGAATAGTCTGATCACCTTTATCAACTACTTATTTATACTAAACTATTCCAGGTGTCTATTTCTATAAAATACATGTGGTATATAATTCTGATTATCTTTATCTAAAACATGTTCAGACTTAAAGTAGCTCAAATAGAAAGCTTCTGTTTTTTTTTTTACTTTTGCTTAACCTGCTACTCTTTTTCCCTTTTACAAACTGAAATTAATGTGCAAAATTAACCAGACAGTCTAAGAGATTATATGGCTTGAACATTTGGGAAATAGAGCTTCAATTTCTTTTCTTCTAAGTGAGAGGCTGGCAAATGATGGTCTGTGGGCTTCCGCCTATTGCACAGCTATGCCCACTTATTTATATATGGTCTGCGGCTGCTTTTCAGCCACAGTGGCAGAGCTGTGTAGCTGTGGCAGAGACCATATGACCTGCAAAGCCTAAAATATTTACTATCTGGCCCTTTATTGAAAAAAGGTTTGCTGAGCTTTGATCCAAGTCGATCACCCCATAAGGGTACTAATACCTATGACTACTTTATAGCCATGACTTTATAAAATAAGTTGGTTT
The DNA here is from genome assembly GCF_000754665.1 of Bison bison bison. Classification (NCBI taxonomy): domain Eukaryota; kingdom Metazoa; phylum Chordata; class Mammalia; order Artiodactyla; family Bovidae; genus Bison; species Bison bison. The sequence goes on from NW_011494861.1 coordinate 17,374,860, forward strand.
GTCTGCATTAGTGCTTATTTAGGGCTTCCCTGGTAGCTCAGCTGGTAAAGAATCTGCCTGCAATGCAGGAGATCCTGGTTCATTTGCTTCCTGGGTCGGGAAGATCCGCTGGAGAAGGAATACGCTATCCACTCCAGTATTCTTGGGCTTCCTTGGTGGCTCAGCTTGTAAAGAATCTGCCTGAAATGTGGGAGACCTGGGTTTGATCTCTGAGTTGAGAAGATCCCCTGGACAAGAGAACGGCTACCCACTCCGGTATTCTGTCCATTGACTGTATAGTCCATGGGGTTGCAAAGAGTCAGACATGACGGAGTGACTTTCACTTTCACTTTAAGGCCTTATGGGTGACACTTCAAAGGCAAAGACAGAGACAGCTGTCACAGACTGATATCCCCTTTCTGTTTGAATGTGGCCTCAATAGGTCAACGTGGTAGACCCTTGGCCAGATCCAGAGGAACTGAGGAATATACTACTTGCTGATGATATAACTGGTCAGAGGATGAAGACAAAACTTCATAAGGTGAAGTTAATAATGTCCCCATTGATTGTAAACATTAAATTTACTGAAAAGAATCCATATGCTTTACATTTATGTTGATATGCATAATTCCAAAGAGGTAGGAAATATGGATCTTACAAATTATTCACCAGTATATTGTAATTCAGGTGTGCTATGCTTCTTAAAAAGACAAAATTATCTTTTGCCACATTTGACAAAAAGTTTCCCAGCTCAGCTGTGGCTCAATAAACTTTTATTATTTTTTTGTTATTTATTTTTATTCAAAAGAATTTGTTTCCCTATCACAAAAATTAGATAAGCATACCACCAACAGCAGCAAAGTCCGTAGAGTTACATTGATGGTGGAGAGTTCACTGGGTATTCCCAATGTCCCGAAGGTCAAAAGGAGGAAAAACAGGGGGAAAAAATACTCAAAACAAATCCAAAACCCATGGTGACTTTGGGGAGAGACACTGCAGGATCTGTCTTCTCTTATTGTCGGCTGCAGATGTATTTCAGCAGGATCTAGTACAATTTAACTTGAGCAAACCCTTCATACCAACTCTAGCACCTAATAGGGAGAAAAAAGAATCAGTATAAAAAAACAGTTTTACAATATAGAAAAAGTTTAATCAGTCTTTATTAAATTGTAAATAAAGAACCAAACCCAGTAATGGTTTCCCAATTGCTAAATTGCCAAACAATTTGAAGGGTTTAGACATTAATCCATTCTTACTTTCAATCTGATAGCTGCATGAACTCTTTCAGGTTAGTTATCTCTACAGTTAGCTAGGGTGCCTTCGAGATAAACTACATAAAAAATAAAGATAAATGACTGACTGATGCACAGCGTGAATATGATATTTTTGGAATATTATGTTGGTATCTTTCCACAATCATAAGAAAAATTTTAACTATTACTGTTTAGAATTTTAATCTATTTCTTGCATTAACAAGTATCTCAAAATGATCAAGGTATTCAAGACCTAAAATCTAATCTTTCCCTATTGCTTCTTTTATTTTCTAGTCAACTGTCTGGGTGTCAAGATATTTGTCAGCTATTAGAGTAGCACCTTATCATACAAAAAAAAATTGTGATATTGCTAAAACTAAAAATAAGAAAAAGCAATGATCAGTTATAAAAAGAGTAGAAGAAATGACTGTGAAAGGACACTGAATGTGAAGACAATTATGAGTACTGTCAAAAAGGATCATGTTAGGTAGAGACTGTAATTCTAGGTGGCTAAGAATTAAAGGAGCAACTTATAGCCTGCTGTGCTAAGGCTTGAGTTATACCTGTGTTTCCCTAATGTCTTTACATTTGGCAAGCATGTTACTTTACATAAGAGGTCAGGGCTGCTGAACAGAAATCTTCGATTTATTACTGAGATTCTATAAGTATGTATGTAGCTTTGAGCTTTCTGTAGATACATTAGCGATCCCAATTGCCTCAAAGGCCAAACATGTAGAAGAATAAAGTACAGCTTTTTCAATACAAGCCTTGCCATGAGAATAAAGAGAAACTGAGAGACTATAGAATCACTTAAAATGGAGAGTCTAAGATCTTCTACCATCTTGTATGAGGCTTCCATAACATAGCACTGGCTTTTGTCCATGACTCTCTAATAAGGCTTCCCAAATAAAAGAAAGCAGATACATAAAAGAAGTATGCCATGTACATTCATTTGACCAGCTGATGGTGCTGTCCTGCTTTGCGTTTGCTCCTTTCATCTCTGCAGGACAGTGTGTGAGGCTTGGATTTGCTCTCTTGATTACTAGGTCATTCTCCACTCAGGGTGAGTGGAAGGAAGCCATGGCAAAATTAATGTTAAGTGGCAGGGAAATAGATACATCTTATTTAAAAAAATGCATTTGGATACTTCTATATCAGCAGAGATTATGTGGAAAGAACTGGTACCCACAGACTAAGTGCTAGTCAAACCCATGTAGTAAAAACCCTTCTCCAAGATGACGTTTTGTTTAAAAGCTCGCTGCTTAGCTCAGGGTTTATTTATCCAATGTACTGGGCCTACGTGCTGAGCATCCAATGGTGCAACTAGATAAACTTTTTTATTTCCTTGAGCCCCTAACTACCAAGAAAAGTATGTGGAATACTGTATCTGAATTTGGGAATGAGACATGAGTGAAGAGACTAAACGTGAAGAGGCCAAATCAAAGTTTTCAGATGATACCAATGGCATGATCACATGATCAATCAACTTGCAACAGACAAGAAGAATTCCTTTTCTTCCCCTAGCAATTGAGGAAAAATCTACTTGTCAAGATAGAAAAGGGAGAAAAACTCGAGGAAGAGAAGAATACAGTAAGAGTTAAAGACATTTTAACATTTGCGAAGTGTCTAAGCATCTGTTGCTGTATCCTGGATCCTGTCCCCTGAATATCCAGCGGGATAGCTGCACTGGGATAACGGAAGCTGAACAGTGAGCGGCCCATGGTGAGTGCTTAGTAGTCTTCATCTGGTTGTCATTCTGACCGCCTTTCAGGCCCTTCAGCATTTGTATAACATCTAACAAGTACTATCATCTTCTCCAAAGTTGCAAGCTACCTATTCTTTTCCCCTTCAATCAAAGCCATTTCCAAGCAGACAGACTCATGATTTGGCATGCTCTCTAAGGCTTAGTACAACTCTATATTTCCATGTTATAGTTACAGTCTGCTATAGCCTAAAAATGGAGATGTATAAAATAGCTTACCTTAATTGTACCCTGACTGTTAGCAGCAATCAGCACATTGGACTCCTGGAAAAGAACAAGAACTTTTAGAGTACAGAGAAGGTTTCCTGCAGGGCAGCCCAGGAGAATAATTTCCTCTTCATCCTTCTTTCTTTCACTATACCCAAAGACGCCAATACAATCTAAACTGGAGAACCAACTTTAACATGTTTTTAACTATGAATTATAAAATCAAAATCCCATATTGTGAGGATTAGATTTAATAAAAAAAAAAATACAGTTGGAAGCAGCGTAGGAAACTTTCAAATGTAAAGAAAAATAAAAGAGAAACAGACTGTCACTAGGAGGAAAGCCAAGAGAAACAAAGACTGAAACAAAGCACAAATAATAACTTGAGAAAAACAAAGTACACGATTCTTTTCATAGACAACTTCCCCTTCATTCATTTTATCCTTAAGAAACCAGTAATTGGTATACATCTCTATGTACAGCTATTTGCTATTAGGAAAACAAAATAAAACAGAATGTGAATATTCATCTGGAGACAGATGGCTGTCTTTCTTTTCAACTATTCTATCACTCACTATATGCATTTTAAAAACCTTGGTGATTGCTTCAAACAGAATGCATGTGGCAACATATTGTTTAAATATTCTAAGCCTTAAGAAAAAACTATTTCTCTGGAAAGCAGAAAGGATGGAAAAGGAAATAGACACGACTGGGTTTACCAGAGAGAATCTCACTGAGTAGGAAGAGCTGGGACATGCCTTCTGTTGTAAAGAGTCTAATAGGCTTTGAGCTTTGGAGTGTATACAGGTCTTTTTGTTTTTCAGAGCAGGCAGTCAGAAGGAAGTAAACAGATGCAAAACTGCCATAGAGACCATTTGACTGATGTGAAGTCCAAGTCCAAATAATAGCTCTCAGAAACAGATAAAGTGGTCAAACGTCACTGAAGGATGGGATCTGCCTGAATATCCTACAGGTTTCATCAGAAAGTGATGAAAAGAAAGAACACTTTTGATTTGTATTCTGGGAAAGTTACTGCAACCAATCTTGAGTTAAACCTTAGTTTCTTTGATGCAAAGCATCTGTGCTCTACCAACATCTCTATTTCTATCATTTAACTTTCTCCTGGCTTGCAAGTAAAGTTACCTTTGAAAACTGTTCACCTGGTTGCTACTGGTATAGGAGGAAAAAAATCATCTCTTCCGCTAATCCCAAATTTGGGGATCAGACTATTTCTTGGATGCAGTCAGTGGTGACAGCATCAATGGTCAGCAGTATTAGGAAGGAATAAAGAGGACTTCCCTTGGATAGGAATCTGCCTGCCAGTGCAGGGGACGTGGGTTCAATGCCCAGTCCAGGAAGATTTCACATAGCTCGGAGCAACTAAGCCCATGAGCCACAACTCCTGAGCCCACATGCTGCCACTCCTGCACCCTGTGCACCTAGGGCCTGCGTTCCACAACAAGAGGAGCCACGGCAATGAGAAGCCGCGGCACGACCACCAGAGCGTAGGCCCCACTGCCGTAACTAGAGAAGGCCCGAGCAGCGGTGAAGACCCAGCACAGCCAAAAATAAACAAATAAGACATAAAAAGGAAGGACTGAAGCCATGCTTTCTCTGCAAGTGGGCACGGGCATTGCTGATGACAGGGTTTGGAACACAGAACCCTCAAATATGGCACATTGGCATATTGGATATTTCAAGCTAAAGGATTTCAAGAAAATGGCAGAAGCAGGAAGGCTACTCTGCACTTCCACACCTCCTTCCCTTCTCCCCTAAAACAAAATTCTCATGTGGGAAGTGTCCTCCCTATACCAAGGAAAGGAACATCCTTATCTCCAACAACAAAGGAATGCTAAGAACAATCAGAGTTTCCTGCGGCTTACTACTCCTGAGTACAATTACCTCATACTCCCTAACCTATCACATTGCTTCATGACCCCTCACTCTTCAAAAAAACACAGCAGAGAATACACAGGTCTACTTCCCTGGGTCTTCATTTCCTTATGGAGGCTTTCATGTCATGTAAAACATATTAAATAAATCTATATGCTTTCCCCCTGTTAACTTGTCTGTCAGCATTTACAGACCCAGTTTAGGACCCTAAGAGAGTAATGAAAAACCTTTTCTTCCCTGTTGTTCAATTGCTAAGTGGTGTCTGACTCTTTATGACCCCATGGACTGCAGCACGCCAGGCTTCCCTGTCCTTCATTATCTCCTGGAGTTTGCTCAAATTCATGTCCACTGAGTCGGTGATGCTATCTAACCATCTCATCCTCTGTCACCCCCTTCTCCTCCTGCCCTCAATCTTTCTCAGCATCAGGGTCTTTTCCAATGAATTGGCTCTTCACATCAGGTGGCCAAAGGACTGGAGCTTGGGCTTATTTCCTAGCTGAGCATTTCCCTTAAATCAGCACATAAGAGTTGGACCATAAAGAAAGCCGAGTGCTGAAGAATTGATGCTTTTGAACTGTGGTGTTGGAGAAGACTCTTGAGAGTCCCTTGGACTGCAAGGAGATCCAACCAGTCAATCCTAAAGGACATCAGTCCTGAGTATTCATTGGAAGGACTGATGCTGAAGCTCCAATCATTTAGTCACCTGATGCGAAGAACTGACTCATTGGAAAAGACCCTGAGGCTGGGAAAGATTGAAAGCAGGAAGAGAAGAGGACAACAGAGAATGAGGTGGTTGAATGGCATCACCAAATCAATGGACATGAATTTGAGCAAGCTCCAGGAGTTGGTGATGGACAGGGAAGCCTGGCGTGCTGCAGTCCATGGGGTGACAGAGTCAGACATGACTGAGTGACTGAACTGAACTGAACAGCACATATATTCTTGAAAACAGTAACATAGGAAAATAGCATTCACTATCAGAATTATTTCAATATCCACTTTGGGGAATTATGGGCTATCACTGGGACTGAACGTGCATAGAGTTAATACATCCATATGGGGGGCGGTGGTTGCGATAGGGGGTATTCCCAAATCCCTCTTATTTATCTACTCTTTTAGTAAACTAAGTTCAGAAATTGGTTGGAGTGAGTTTTAGGCATCTTTAGGGAATACAATAAGTCACTGTGAGCTTCTCAAGAGGCGGAATTTCTGTATGTGCAGCAGAAAACAACAAAAAGAGGCACTGTAGTATAATGTGATTTCTTCCTGGCAAGAACTTTAAACAAGCTGCTTAAAGCTAGATGCGGCAGTCACCAAGAATTGCTCATAACATCAGGATAATGAAAAATTTATGGCCCAAAGCTACCTCTCTTTCTGCCATTTTGGTTCGAGTCATCTTTCAATACAGAAGAAAGTAGAAAAACCTGGTGGAGATGAAGACTCATCCTGAGGGAAATCCACCTCCGCCAATTACAGAGATTATTAATTATACAACATAAATTTGTAATTCTTCAAAGGTTGGAAGAACCTCTGAAAAAACATGGTATATTACCATACAGTATGAAATTGTATGCTCAATATAAGAAAGTTAACTTGAAACACTTTTTCCTGTGGAGACAGATGAAATATCTCATTTACAAATAAGCTAACACAGAGAGTGATTGCCCAGTTGCAACTGTCTTTCAGGACTAGTATATAAGTAACTGAGTCCTAAGAACTTCTAGAAACACTCAAAACTATTAAACATGACAAAAAATAAAAGAAAAATAATAGGTTCACTTCTCAGTATGCCCCTCGAGCTCCAAAGCAAACAAATGTATTAAAAAGGGATTTAGGATTAAACTGCGGAGAAGGCAATGGCAACCCACTCCAGTACTCTTGCCTGGCAAATCCCATGGACAGAGGAGCCTGGTAGGCTGTAGTCCATGGGGTCGCTAGGAGTCGGACACAACTGAGCGACTTCACTTTCACTTTTCACTTTCATGCATTGGAGAAGGAAATGGCAACCCACTCCAGTATTCTTGCCTGGAGAATCCCAGGGACGGGTAGCCTGGTGGGCTGCTGTCTCGGGTCGCACAGAGTCAGACACGACTGAAGCGACTTAGCAGCAGCAGCAGGATTAAACTGTCTTTTAGAAAGGCAGATAATAGCTTAAGATAAATGAATTTTTACATGCAAAAGAAAAATAAAACCAGGTATTTTACTTCAGCATAGAGGTACAGAGGTGATAAGTACAAGGTTATTACTTAGCTTCTGAGTAATTCTTGTTTGCATTTTGAATGACTAGTAATTCTTTGCTGTAGCCTACCAGAGCGCTAATGTAAATAAATAAGTTCTGGCTCAATGTGTTGTTTTTACTCGCTAAATAAAATAAAAATGCCAGTCAGTAGTTCTCATTATTTTCTCCCTCTTAAAAACTGGCAGTTTTCCTATAAAGACTTCCTCAAGGTTAAGATAATAACGCTTCTACTATTTTCTTCTTAAGATAAAGAGATTAAAAAAGACAATGGAAAAATCAGCAGCAAGTCTTTTACAAAAGTAGAAGACAAATACATAAGCATATACCAACTTACTGAGAAAGCCGGAGATAGATACCACAGTAACTTACACTGCAACAAAACTAGCATCCACTGGAACTGTTTCTTCTTTGCCAGCTTGCCTACGAAAGAGCTACTAGCTACTACATTAAAATCCTGAGCAATTGAGAATTGACAATTACTTATTTAGCTTGAAACTGGAGGATATAGTCCTAGAGATAGTCATAATTGATTTTAAATGTGAAGTTACTAGATATATAAATATGTGATTAAGAAACTTCTATTTCTGGCTGGTAACAGAATAAATGGAAGGGATTTGCCCTCTTACCTTAAACAGGCAGAAAACTGAACAAAATATAAAAGACAGCACTGGACAACAGGCAGAACAGGACTGTGACTACAAGAGGAAAAACGAAAAAGGTCATCCTCCAGTCACCTCAGCTTTCTTCCTGGAGGCCATTTCTGGACCACAGAGCAAGGGAGGGGGATCCAAATAGAACAGAGAGGAATCTGAGAAGACCACAGCAGAGTAAGGTGAGGAGACAGAGGTGTAAGCATGGGGTATCTGTGGAACAGCTGGAATTTGTAGGGCACAGTACCACAGAGGAGAGAGCTACTTAAAAGTACAGTTCCAGGAATCTGTATTGGGTGCCCTTGATTGTACATCAGAATGTGAGCACTGTGTGCTCACAGGGTGAAACTACACAAAGCCAGAAAAATAACAATGGAAAGCGAAAGTACAACTACTGAGAATATGCTAGAATTCACACAGGGTTAGACGTCGGAGTTTAGACAAACCAGAGTGAAGACAACATTCAATGCCCCCACTTAATAGAGTCCTCAGAGGGTCAGGCCTTATCAGTAGGGCTAACCTAGCCTTAAAACAAATGTTCCTCTAGACCAGGGATTAGCAAACTGACCCTATGGACTAAATCCAGCCCAAAGTGCCTGCGTTTTAAGCTTCACTTTTAGTAGAACCCAGCCGTAGGCATCAGTTTACAGTTGACTCTGGTTCCACATCTGAGGATTTAACCAACAGTGGATCAGAAATATTTTTGGGAAAAAAAATCTAGATAGATCCAAAATGATAAACTGAATTTGCTATTTGTGGCATCATTTGATTTACAAGTATTTACAAAGCATTTACATTGAATTAGATACTATAAATGATACAGAGATGACAAAGTATACAGGAGGACGTGCTAGATTACATGTAAATACTATGCCATTTTATACAAAGACTTGAGTGTCTATGGATTTTGGTATCTGTTGGAGGTCTTGGAAGCAGTCCCCTGTGAATACCAAGGACTGTAGGTAAGTACTGTCTCTAGCTGTTCTGGCACTACAGTAGCAGAATTGAGGAAGTGCAACAGAGACCATATGGCCTGTAAAGGCTAGAATCTTTGTGATGTGGTCCTTTAAGAAAGAGTTTTGCTAACTGCTACTTTAGTTATCCTGCTGCTGCTACTGCTGCTAAGTCGCTTCAGTCGTGTCTGACTCTGTGCGACCCCATAGACGGCAGCCCACCAGGCACCCCTGTCCCTGGGATTCTCAAGGCAAGAACACTGGAGTGGGTTGCCATTTCCTTCTCCAATGCATGAAAGTGAAAGTGAAGTCGCTCAGTCGTGTCTGACTCTTAGCGACCCCACGGACTGCAGCCTACCAGGCTCCTCCATCCATGGGATTTTCCAGGCAAGGGTACTGGAGTGGGGTGCCATTGCCTTCTCCGTTATCCTAATAAAGTTTAAAAACCAAGTGTCAAAAGAATCAACTTTGTCTCCAAAAACTCAACTTTCGGTCAAAACAAACTTCAATACTCTTAAAAGAATTAAACAAAATCTAGACACTCAACAATAAAGCATTCACAATATATAGCATTTCAGAGGCAAAAATAGTCAGGAAAAAATTTCAATGAGTAGAACCAGATGTAGAAATGAAAATATAATAGAAGTAACAAATGAAGACTTTAAAGTAAGTATAATTATATTCAAATATTTAAAGGAAACAATGGTCTTAATGAGAAAAGAAATGAAAGATATAATATAAAAATCAAATGGAATTTCTTCACTTGAAAAGGATAGTATCTGAAATGAAAAATTAATTGGATGGGCATAACAATAGATAAGACAGTGAAGATTAAAGTAACAATAAATGTGGCAACACAGGAAAAAAGAATCAAAACTGACACAAAGGCTGGAAAGAAAGAAAAAAATATTAGTATTTACGTAAACCATAGGACAATATGCAATCTAATAAATGTATAATTGGAATTTCAAACAAAGGAGAAGGGACCGAAAAGGTATATGATGATATAAAACCAAAATTTTTCCAAATGTGAAAACCCATAATCTTGGAAGCTTAATATTCAAGTAGAAAAAGGCACAACACTAATATATTAAGATACATCATAAACTACTAAAAATGAGTAAGAAAATCTTGAAAACTGCCAGAGGAAAAAAAGGACATGTATAAAATAAACAGAGTAGGAGAAGGCAATGGCACCCCACTCCAGTACTCTTGCCTGGAAAATCCCATGGACGGAGGGGCCTGGTAGGCTGCAGTCCATGGGGTCGCACAGAGTCAGACACGACTGAAGCGACTTAGCAGCAGTAGCAGCAGCAGAGAGATCAGAAAGGGGAGTGTCCACATCCTATCAAGATTCACACAGATCCCTTGGAGCCTCTTCCTCATATTACAATGATGACAGCATTCTGACTCGTGTGAGGTGTGACAGCTCATCGTAGTTTTGATTTGCATTTCTCTAATAATGAGCAATGTTGAGCATCTTCTCATGTGTTTGTTAGCCATCTGTATGTCTTCTTTGGAGAAATGTCTGTTTAGGTCTTTTTCCCACTTTTTGATTGGGTTGTTTCTTTTTCTGGCATTGAGCTGTATGAGCTGCCTGTATATACTGGAAACTAATCCTCTGTCAGTTGTTTCATTTGCTGTTATTTTCTCCCATTCTGAAGGCTGTATTTTCACCTTGTTTATAGTTTCCTTTGCTGTGAAAAAGCATTTAAGTTTAATCAGGTCCCACCTGTTTACTTTGTTTTTATTTCCATTACTCTAGGAGGTGGGTCATAGAGGGTCTTGCTTTGATTTATGTCATCAAGTGTTCTGCCTATGTTTTCCTCAAAGAGTTTTATAGTTTCTGGTCTTACATTCAGGTCTTAAATCCATTTCTAGTTTATCTTTGTGTATGGTGTTAGGAAGGGGTCTAATTTCATTCTTTTATATGTAGCTGTCCAGTTTTCCCAGCACCATTTATTGAAGAGGCTGTCTTTGCTCCATTGTATATTCTTGCCTCCTTTGTCAAAAATAAGGTACCCATAAGTGCATGGGTTTATTTCTTGGCTTTCTATCTTGTTCCACTGGTCTATATTTCTGTTTTTGTGCCAGTACCACGTCTTGATGACTGTAGCTTTGTAGTAAAATCTGAAGTCAGGAAGGTTGATTCCTCCAGCTCCATTCTTCTTTTTCAAGACTGCTTTGGCTATTCAGGGTCTTTTGTGTTTCCATAAGAATGGACACTGGTCAGAATGGCCATTAATAAAAAGTTTACAAACAATAAATGCTGGAGATGGTGTGGAGAAAAGGGAACACTCTTGCACTGTTGCTAGGAATGTAAATTGATACAGCTACTGTGGAAGATGGTACGGAGATTCCTTAAAAAACTAGGAATAAAGCCATCATAAGGCCCAGCAATCCCACTCCTAGGCATATATCCCAAGGAAACCAAAATTGAAAAAGACACATGTATCCCATTGTTCACTGCAGCACTATTTACAAAAGCTAGAACATGGAAGCAACCTAGATGTCCATCGACAGATGAATGGATAAAGAAATTGTGGTACATATACACAATGGAATATTACTTAGCCATAAAAGGGAATGCATTTGAGTCAGTTCTGATGAGGTGGATGAACCTAGGACCTATTACACAGAGTGAAGTGAGTCAGAATGAGAAAGATAAATACTGTATTCTAATGAAAATATACAGACTCTAGAAAAATGGTACTGAAGAATTTATTTACAGGACAGCAATGAAGAAACTGTGTGGGTCACAATAAACTGTGCAAAATTCTGAAAGAGATGGGAATACAAGACCACCTGACCTGCCTCTTGAGAAATCTGTATGCAGGTCAGGAAGCAACAGTTAGAACAGACATGGAACAACAGAGTGGTTGCAAATAGGAAAAGGAGTATGTCAAGGCTGTATATGGTCACCCTGCTTATTTAACTTATATGCAGAGTACATCATGAGAAACACTGGGCTGGAAGAAGCACAAGCTGGAATCAAGATTGCCGGGAGAAATATCAATAACCTCAGATATGCAGATGACACCACCGTTACGGCAGAAAGTAAAGAGGAACTAAAAAGCCTCTTGATGAAAGTGAAAGAGGAAAGGGAAGAAGTTGGCTTAAAGCTCAACATTCAGAAAACAAAGATCATGGCATCCGGTCCCATCACTTCATGGCAAATAGATGGGGAAACAGTGAAAATAAATAAACAGACTTTATTTTTGGGGGGCTCCAAAATCACTGCAGATGGTAACTGCAGCCATGAAATTAAAAGACACTTAATCCTTGGAAGGAAAGTTATGACCAACCTAGATAGCATATTCAAAAGCAGAGATATTATATTACTTTGCCAACAAAGGTCCGTCTAGTCAAGGCTATGGTTTTTCCTGTGGTCATGTATGGATGTGAGAGTTGGACTGTGAAGAAAGCTGAGCGCCGAAGAATTGATGCTTTTGAACTGTGGTGTTGGAGAAGACTCTTGAGAGTCCCTTGGACTGCAAGGAGATCCAACCAGTCCATTCTGAAGGAGATCAGTCCTGGGGGTTCATTGGAAGGACTGATGCTAAAGCTGAAACTCCAATACTTTGGCCACCTCATGCGAAAAGTTGACTCATTGGAAAAGACTCTGATGCTGGGAGGGATTGGGGGCAGGAGGAGAAGGGGACGACAGAGGATGAGATGACTGGATGGCATCACTGACTCGATGGATGTGAGTTTGAGTGAACTCCGGGAGTTAGTGATGGACAGGGACGCCTAGCGTGCTTCAATTTATGGGGTCGCAAAGAGTCAGACACGACTGACTGAACTGAACTGAACTGAATGAAGAAACAGACATAGAGAATAGACTTATGGACATCAGGAGAGGGGAGGAAAGGGTGAGATGTATGAAAAGAGTAACATGGAAACTTACATTACCATATGTAAAACAGACAGCCAACGGGAATTTGCTGTATGGCTCAGGAAACTCAAACAGGGGCTCTGTATCATCCAGAGGGGTGGGATGGGGTGGGAGATGGGAGGGAGATTCAAAAGGTGGGGACATATGTATACCTATGGCTGATTCATGTTGAGGTTTGGCAGAAAACAACAAAATTCTGTACAGCAATTATCCTTCAATAAAAAAATAAATTAAAAAAAAAAAAGAATGACGACAGCAAAGCCACAGGAAGACACCCTCTTCTTGCCTGGCAAGAGCTCAGCCAATGAGAGACAGGCACAACTCAGCTAAGAAAAAGTCATGGACTCTTGTCTACTGCAGCTCTCTCAGCTTCCTCTCCCCTCTCCAAGAGTTCTCCTCTCCATTTTGCTGGACACTTGCACATGACTCAACATAGCTGCAGACGCTAAATTGCAATTCTTTGATGATCCTGAAAAACTCATTTTTGCTGGAGAAATAGCTGTTTTATGTTAACAATTACATACAGAAGAACAAGGTCACCAACTGTCATCAGAGGTAATTTAAGCCAATAAGACATAGCTTTTTTAAGAGGATGAGGAAAAAACCTATCAACCTAGAAATATTATATAAAAAGAAAGATATTTTGACAACAACTAAAGCTAAGGGAGCAGCATAGATGCACTGTAAAAACTGTTTCAGGAAGTTCTTATAAAACATGAAACCTTAAATCTAAACAAAATGATGGAGAGTGCTAGAAATGATCGATATGTGATAAACATAAAAGATGTTTGCTTTCTTGTTTTTTAATTTTAACAGATAATCACCAATTAAAGCATAAATAATAACAATATATTATGCTATTAAAAATAGAAGCAACATGTCAGCAAAAGTACACAGGATAAAAGGGGTAAAAAACAGAAGTACATTGGAATGGTCTTCTGTAATATAAGTGGTATATCTGATGACAGATTGCGATAAGTTAAACATGAATATTGTAAACCTTAGAGAAACCACTAGAAAAGGAAAAGAAACAGTACAGCTAATAAACTTCTAAAGGAGATAAAATGAATTATAAAATATTCAATTAAAAAATGAGAAACATGGGCACAAAGAACAGATAGGCCAAACAGACAACAAATAGCAAGATGGTAGACAATACCTAACTAGACTGGCAAGTAAATGCAGATGGTTTAAATACTACAATTAAAAGGCAGAGATGATAAGACTTGATAAAAGAGCGAGTTTATGTTGCCCACAAGAAACACACTTTAAAGAAAAACAGATATTTTTAAAAAGAGAAAAAATATACCATGTAAACATTAATCATAAGAAAGTCGGGATGGTTCTACTAATATCAGAAGTAGACTTCTGGGAATTTCCTGGTGGTTCAGCGGTTAGAATTCAGTGCTTTCATTGCCATGGCCCACGTTCAACCCCTGGTCAGGGAACTAAGATCCTGCAAGTCACAATGCACAGCCAAAAGGAGAGGAAAAAAAAACAACCAAGCAAAAAACGCATAGAAAGTAGACTTCAGGACACGAATATGACCAGGAATTAGAGAAACATTCTATAATTAAATAAGAATCCATTAAAAAAAACCTCAATATGACATATAAATAAAACGCAGCTTCAAGACATATGAAGCAAAAACAGATAGAACCAAATTGAAACGGGTAGCTCCACACTGGAGTGTGCAGATTTCAACACTCATCTGTCAATAATTCAAAGAGCAAGGAGATGGAAAACAAAAAATATATATAAAAGACTTGAATAATACTATCAGAAACAAATTGAACAAATTAATATTTACATAAAATCTTAAATGGTAAAAATACACATTCTTAAGCTACCTAAAAAGTATATACCAAGACAGACCATGAGCCCAGACTATTAAACATATCTCAGCTCATTTAAAAGAATGAAACCATATAAGTGTGGACTCTGACCAAACAGACCTAAAGTAGAAATCAGTAACAAGAGACACCTGGAATATTTGGAGATTTTAAACACTCTTATATGACATAGGGATCAAAAAAGAAATCACAAGGAAATAAGAAGCAATATACTGAAAGATACTGAGAAAACAATATGTTAAAATTTGTGTAATACACCTAAGGGCTTCCCTGGTGGCTCAGTGGTAAAGAACCTGCCCACAGTGCAGGAAACGCAGGTTCAATCCCTGGATCAGGAAGATCCCCTGGAGAAGGAAACAGCAACTCGCTCCAGTATTCTTGACTTAGCGACCAAACAACAACAAATACACCTAAAACAGTGCTTACATAGAATTATATCTCTTTATCCTTGTATTGGTAAAGCAGAAAGTTTAATATAAATGATGTAACAGCTTTTGGCTTAAGAAGCTAGGAAAAAAGCAAATTACATACAACAGAAGTATAAATATGGTAGTAATAAAAAGCAGAAACCAAATAAAATAAAAAGACAAAAATGGGCAAAAATTATTAAAAACAAAAGTTCTGGAAAGAAAATTGAAAAATTTCTCCAAAAGGAGAGAAAGGGTAAGGTAATAATATCTGGAATGAGGGGATATCACTGGATATCCTACCGATATTTAAAGAAAAAGACAGTATGAGTAGAAAAAACTTAATGCTAATAAAGTTGACACACAATAAAATAAATGAATTACATGAAAGACAATTCAATTCCAAAATATGACAGAAGACCAAGTCAGAAAACAGAGGAAGGAACACTTCCAAATTCAGTTTGAGTCAAACAAAGCAAAAGATATTATTAAAAAATTACAGACCGATTATCTTTATAAATAGATGTTAAAAACTCTTTAAAAATTCCAGTAAAGAGAATTCAGTCATGTATAAAAAGAATAATACACCATGCCCAAGTGGTTTTAATCCAGATATTCTAGGAGGCTTAAATATTTTTTTTAAGACAATGAATGTAATTAACATTTTTAACAGAAGAGAAAAATCATATAATTACAATAGACATGGAAAATGCATTCAACAGAATTCAATACATATTCATAATAAAAACTCTTAGAAAATTAAGAATAGAAAAGAATTCCTCAAGGTGATAAGGAATACCTATGAAAATCTTCCAGCTAATGTCATACTTAATGGTAAAATGTTGAACTAATTCTCAGACTGGGAGCAAGGGCAGGATGCTTGCTATCATCACTTGCATCTAACCCTGCATCAGAGGTCCTACCCAATGGGCAACAGTCAAAGAAAAGAAAGGAAAAGCATACAGATCAGAAATAAAGAAGTAGAGCTGTCTTTATTTGTAAATGACATGGCTGCCTATGTAGAAAGTCTTTAAAAATCTTTAAAACAGCTGCTAGAACAATATTTTGACCTAGTAGGGCTATCAGCTCCAAGGTCATTATATTAAAATTTATTTCTATAAACCAGCAATGAATACTTAGCAAAGGGATTTTTCTAAAAATATCACTTATAATAACTGCTTAGAGACAACTAAAATATATGTAAGATCTACATGTTGAAAATTATAAACTAACACTGAGAGATATTAAGGAACACCTAAATAAACTGACAGAGATACCATGTTCATGGAGAGATACTCCCACAACATAAGGATGGATTTATGTGCAAGTCTTGGTACACAGGATGACAAACAATTTCTTTTTAACCCGAAGACATAGGTCCCTATTAAACAAAATCAGAATATATCCCTTTCCTTATTTAGTCTCCAAATGTTAAGCATGTTAAACTGATTTCTCCTTCGCTCAGAATAATAATTTTGCAGAAAAAATAGAAGATTTTATATTAACAAATCAAATATTTAAACCAAGTGGAAAAGTTCCTATTAAAACTTGACCAAGAAGAAACAGAAAACATGAATCATCCTGTAATGTAAAACAGGCATTACATTAAAAGAAAAAAAAGAAACTGAATCAACTGTCAAAAATTTTTTCTACCTCAGGCTCATATGATTTCACCTACACGTTCAATCAAATATTCAAGAAAGAGCAATTCCAATCTTACACATTTTTTTCCATAGGAAGGAACATTCCTTAACTTGTATTATGAGCCTAATATAACTATGAAATCAAAATTTGACAAGGACGATGCAAGAAAGAAAAATTATAAGCCTATGTTATTCATGAAAATAGATGGAAAAATGCTAAACAAAATAGCAGAAGTCAATTTTAACAATATATTGATATAAGGATACTATATCTTGAACAAGTTGGGCTTATTCCAACAACAAAAGATTGGTTTAACAGTAGGGAAAAAAAAATGTTACCTGTTACATCAATATTTCAAAAAGAAATATTACATCAATAGGTACAAAAGAAAGCAATAATACACTTTAGCACTCATTAGTGACAAGAAAACTTGACAACTGAAAATGAAACTTCTTAATAAGGGTATCTACAAAAATCCTAAAGTAGAAATCATATATAATAGTGACATAATCAAGTTTTCCTCCTGGCAAGTAACAGGATAAGGATGCCATATATCAAAACCTCTATTTAATATTCTACTAAAGTACCTGGCCATTGGAATAAGTCTAAATGAACAAAATGTACCAAGGTATCAAAATTGGGAAGGTACATTAAACTTTCTTTACTTGTGGATCATATTGTTGTATACATAAAAAAATCTGTAACATGAAGAAGTGCATAATTAAAATTGATAAGAGAGTCTAGCGAGTCTGCTGGATTGAGAAATGGGAACAATAATGTGCTATTCTTTAGGCACTGTTGATTCTCTCTTAAAATAAGAAATTAGTTTAGTTGAATAGGTAGAATGTGTGGTAAGAATCGAGAGGAAAAGTGAGTGTCTCCCACCTCTCTGTTCTGAGTTCCTGGAGCAATTACTATGATTAGAAATGATTAGATGTGAAATCTTTCCAGATAAATTAGCACCATTATTGTGAATTTCCATTGTATGGCAAAGCTTTCTCAAGATGTAAGGAAATGTGAGTTTTCTATCAGCTGATTCTTTTCTTGTTTGATTTCAGGATATCAAACAACTCTACCCCCAATTTGGGATCTCACGTTTGTAAAAGTGACAAACTGCATTTTATACTCAATTTTAAGTCCCCTGATCACCTCAGAGAGGTCTTTCAGCTTCTCTTACAAAATGAAGCACCTCCACAGAATTCACTTCTGAGTTCTGGGACATGTTAGTAATTGGCCTTCTGAGTGAAATGGACCTAAATCTCTATCTCTAAAATCAAATTGACAAAATATGCAGGCAAATTATGCTACATAGAGTGAAAGTCGCAGAGTGAAATAAACAGTCATTGTGGTCGGAAACACTTGAATTCAAAGCTCTAACATTTCCAAACTATGTCATCCTGGACAAGTTACCAACCTCTCTGACTCTCAGTCTCTTCAAATATCAAATAAAACTAAGCTAATGAAAACTGAGCTCACAGAGCTAAAGGAAGGAAAAAGGAAGGGGACAGATGGGGTGGGAAGAAAACTGAGCTAAGTGAGTTGTCTTTATGAACAGAGACACTTAATGTATCTGGCATATAGTATACATCCTATAAGGAACTGTTTCTAAGTGAGCGAGGTTTTTTTTTTCCAAATAGAAAAGTCAGAAGTGTCCAAAATCATGAGAAAATGAATAAATTGTTTAATAGTATGTTATTAGATTTGGGCATTAGATGGTATTGGTGAATTCTTGCTTCTCAGGTGGCTCAGTGGTAACGAATCTGCCTGCCAAAGCAGAAGACTTGGGTTTGATCTCTGGATCAGGAAGATTCCGTGGAGGAGGAAATGGCAATCTACTCCAGTATTCTTGCCTGGAAAATCCCATGGACAGGGGAGCCTGGTGGGCTACAGTCCATGGGGTCCCAAAGATTGGGAAAGGAGTACAACAAGGCTGTATGCTGTCACCCTGCTTATTTAACTTATATGCAGAGTACATCATACAAAATGCCATTCTGGATGAATCACAAGCTGGAATCAAGATGGCTGGGAGAAATACCAACAACCTTAGATATGCAGATGATATCACTCTAAAGGCAGAGAGTGAAGAGGAACTAACAGCCTCTTGATGAGGGTGAAAGAGCAGAGTGAAAAAGCTGGCTTGAAGCTTAATACTCAGAAAACTAAGATCATGGCATCGGGTCCCATCACTTCATGGCAAACAGAAGTGGAAAAGTACAAGCAGTGAAAGATTTTATTTTCTTGGGCTCCAAAAATCACTGCGGACGGTGACTGCAGTCATGAAATGAAAAGACACCTGCTCCTTGGAAAGAAAGCTATGACAAACCTAGACAGTGTATTTAAAAGCAGAGACATCACTTTGCCCACAAAGGTCTGTATACTCAAAGCTATGGTTTTATCAGTTGTCATGTATGGATGCGAGAATTGGACTGCAAAGAAGGCTGAGCACCAAAAAATAGATGCTTTCGAACTGTGGTGCTGGAGAAGACTCTTGAGAGTCCCTTGGGCTTGAAAGGAGATCAAACCAGTCAATCCTAAAGGAAATCAATCCTGAATATTCACTGGAAGGACTGTTGCTGAAGTTCTAATACTTTGACCACTTGATGTGAAGAGCCGATTCACTGGAACAGACCCTGAGGCTGGGAAGTTTGGAGGCAAAAGGAGAAGGAGGGAGCAGAGGATGAGACGTTAGATAGCATCACTTACTTAATGGACACGGAAATGAGCAAACTCGTGTCTGTTGAGTTGGTGAGGCCATCCAACCATCTCATCCTTTGTCATCCCCTTCTCCTCCTGTCCTGGGGTTACATAGAGTTGGACACAACTTAGCAATTGAACAACGGTACTGGTGACCTCAGAAACAGCTCTACCTAATGTTCAAAACCTTTGCAAAAGTCCCTGGAGCTAACTCAGCTTCTAGAACTTCATTTTGACAGAAGCTTCTGGAAAAAGTTTTTCCTTATCTCCTAGGTGACAGGGGACCTCACCAAATTGCTTCCATAGAGAGAATAAATGTCCATTATCCCACTTTCAGAATATGATAGTGGCTTTACCAT
>NW_011494861.1:17394747-17412083 GCF_000754665.1 Bison bison bison
ATTATTTTCATGCCATTTATAGTCATCTATCACTATCCACTTATCATCTTTAGGTGGGAGATAATAACTGTATCTTCAAAACAGCTCTAAAGATTTTTTTGAAGTGAATTATATTGAAATACCTTTAAATAAACAAGCTTATAATATGTGAGGGCAACTTTATCATTTTTAAAAGGAAATATAGAAAAATACTGATTAAATTATTTAATAATCTAACGGAACTCTCTACTTCTAATCTCCTCTCATTATAATGCATTCTATACACTGCTACAAAAATATTCTCATGGGATAAGCTCATCTCCTGGTACACTGGGCTTTAGGAGCTTACTAATTCCTACAGAATAGAGCCCAAACTTCTTTTCCTTGTGTTATTCTAGACTGTATACTCTGGTACCTCTCTGGCCTCATTCCCCAAAAGAGTTTCTAATTCCATGGACAGAGGAGACTGAAGGGTTATAGTCCATGGAGTCGCAAGAGTCAGATACGATTTAGAGACTAAACCACAACCACCACCCACCTTTTTACGTGTACCACTCTATTAAAAGTGTTCCACACTTGCATTACAGTTTCCCTCATCAACATCTTTGTTCACACTTTCCTCTAACTACGCAGAAGGCAGTGTAGCAGAAAGAATATGCATTTTGGAGTCAGGTAGACCTGGGTTCAATTTCCAACTCTATTTCTCCTTATTTGGTTGTGTTGTCTTGGGTAAATCAGTTAACCTCTCTGAACCTCAATTTCACTTTAAACAGACATCAGACAGACCTCAAAAGTATGTAACTTAAAAAGATTTCTAGTGATGATTTTGAATTCAGATAAAACTTATTGTATAATGCCTGGGTGGTAGTAACCAGATGCTGGTTTACAGTCTTCTGTCCAGGTATGGTCTTTCCCCTGCCTTAAGCTTTCTGAAACTCTTTTAGTATTTATGAAGACCAGCACAGAAGCCAATATTCTCATAAAGTCTTTCAAAATTCTCCCTATTAGAAGTAATCTCTCCCCTCCAGGGCCAATATTTCCTGGGATAATTCTTTTTTAAGGATGTCTTTCATTCAAGCTTATACCACAGTTATTTGTTTATAAATATTTTGTGTTTACTAGGTTATAAATCACTTAAATGCAGAGAATATGTTTTGCATGCTGCAAAATTAATATCTGATCAATGAAAAACAAATAGTTGTCTAGCTATGTCAATTAATGTATACCATATTGAAGATGACAGAACACTTATTATTTATTGATTAATCATTTACCTTGAGTTTCCCACTTATCTCAATACTTTCTATGTATTTTCTAATTTTATTCCTAAATATTATGTAGAAGATACCATATTCTGATTTCATAGAAGAGGAAACTGAGGCATAAAAAGTTAGTAACCGCCCCCTCCCAACCCAAAGCTTTGGGGCTTCCTTCACAGCTCAGTTGGTAAAGAATATGCCTACAATGCAGGAGACCCTGGTTCAATTCCTGGGTTGGGAAGATCCCCTGGAGAAGGAAATGGCAACTCACTCCCGTATTCTTGCCTAGAGAATCCCATGGACAGAGGAGCCTAGCAGGCAGTCTATGAGGTCACAAGAGTTGGATACAACTTAGTGACTAAACCAACCAACCAACAAATCTTTGGAGCTAATATTTACAGTCTCAAGGAAGGAAACCTAGTAACCATATTCCAGTAATCTTAATCACAACACTACCCTAAGACAGAAGTTAGAAATGACACACACTGCCACTCACCCTTTAGATGTTTAAATTAAAAGCACAACCTTGCCAAATTAAGGATCTAAAAATTTCAGAAACATTTTCTCCCCACAAACAACTTTATGGTCTGTGTTGTAAAACTAAGGAAAGAAAGTTCCTCAAAGATCTTTTCTAGGGGCGAAAAATGCCCAGACATGGGATCCTTAAAATTGAGTCTCGTTAGAAAACTATTAGTGACACAGCAAGTGTGAAGTGCACTGAAATACTAATCACATCTGTCCTCCAAAACAAGAGCTGCCCTTGAGGTCACCAGCAACAAGTAATGTAAGTGGTCTGTCCTACACACACTGAATTTTCTTACTGCAGTGTTCACTAAGTTAAAACTGAACATTCATTTCAGTCCTTCAGATAAGAACCTGACATAATGACAAAGATAAATCACTATGTACAACGTACAGTACCTGCAAATACAGTTCCCTAGGGGACACACAACAGTGGGGAGGATGGCTGAATTTAATAGTCTACCTTAAAGATATATATATATATACACACAAATATATATCTTTAAAGACAAATATTAACTATATATACAAAGAAATAAGTATATAAAAATTTGAGATAGTTAGGCTTTAAACAACCACAAAACAATAAAAACAATCTGCTACATTACAATCTTCATTTTATCTGTCAATTCCTTAATATTCTTTCCACAGAGGCTTGTGTCTTATTTGGTGTTTTCTTTTTTATAAACAGAGATAACTTTTTTCAGTTCAGTTTAGTCGCTCAGTCATGTCCAACTCTTTGCGAACCCTTGGACTGCAGCACGCCAGGCTTACCTGTCCATCACCAACTCCCAGAGCTTACTCAAACTCATGTCCATTGAGTCAGTGATGCCATCCAACCATCTCATCCTCTGTCATCCCCTTCTCCCCCCGCCTCCAATCTTTCCCAGCATCAGTCTTTTCCAGTGAGTCAGTTCTTCGCATCAGGTGGCCAAAATATTGGAGTTTCAGCTTCAGCATCAGTCCTTCCAATGAATATTTAGAACTGATTTCCTTTAGGACAGACTGGTTGGATCTCCTTGCTGTTCAAGGGACTCTCAAGAGTCATCTCCAACACCACAGTTCAAAAGCATCAATTCTTTGGTGCTCAGCTTTCTTTATAGTCCAACTCTTACATCCATCCATGACCACTGGAAAAACCATAGCTTTGACAAGACGGACCTTTGTTGGCAAAGTAATGCCTCTGCTTTTTATCTTGTTTGCTTGTTGCTCAAAGAGTGTTAATTTCGAGTATGACTGCAGTGTCACGGCAAATAAAAGACCACTCACACTTTAGGCTCTTTTCATACCAAGCTTATAAACACAGAAATAA
Organism: Bison bison bison; assembly: GCF_000754665.1. Lineage (NCBI taxonomy): Eukaryota > Metazoa > Chordata > Mammalia > Artiodactyla > Bovidae > Bison > Bison bison. Next base: position 17,397,820 of record NW_011494861.1, read on the forward strand.
AAGTTAGGGGCTTTTGCCTCATTTTTTTTCTTTCTTTGAGGTGGGGTGAGGGGTGGGTAACATCCTATTCAAAATGCATCTTGAAAATTAAAATGGCTTTCCCTGGTCAGGGAACTGAGAACCCACATGCTGTAGGTGCAGCCAAAATAAATTAAAAAAAAAAAAAATTAAAATGGCTTTTGTCCTCAGGTAGGAGTTCATGGACTCTGTGTGGCTGAATTTGGTTTTCCTTCAGGATCCTACAGCCCATGTGCAGTATGGACGAGTATCTCACGTTAAGGTAAATGATCACTCTGGGTAAACTGCAAGACTCTCGATGAATCAGATCCAAACAAAAGTGAAATGGATATAACTCTGAGATCCCAAAACAACAGAAACTCGATAAAAGAGAACCTCTGTAAGTGGGTTTAATAGAAAAATACTTTCAAATGAATTTGCCCTTTCAGTTTTTCTGTTTAAGCATGACCCACAGTTGCCTTATGAACATCCCCTTCCTTTCCCGTGAGATGAAATGCAAATATGATGATATGCAGAGATTCTGAGGAGGCTCTCTCCCATCAATGTTCTGTTAAGTGGTATTATTCAATTCTCCAATTTTTGCACTCTTTTATATTTCCTTCATATCATCCCAAGGCAGTTATATACTTTCCTATGGTAGCCTCTGATTTATATACAAAGAGAGAAAATACTCAAAGTGCTAACATTTCATTGCTTTGTCTTATTGAGCTGTAGTGGATTTCCTGACAGGCACAATCATTCTTCCATTAAAACCCGTTTATAGAGGTTCTCTTTGATCAAGTTTCTGTTGCTTTTGGATTTTGGAGTTATATCCATTTCACTTTTGTTTGGATCTGATTCATCAAGACAGTCCCCCAATTTGCCCAGAGCGATCACTCACCTTAATACAGACTTTGGTCTATGCTGCATGTGGGTAGCATGGGAGAGCCCACACAAACACAGGCGAACACTGGCTCCAAGATGATCTCCAGTGGTTTAAATAAGTGCCATTGGTAAACCAGTTTCTTTTGACCCTGACCTTCCTTTCAGCATGTGGTTTTTCAGAAATGACTTAGTAAAAAATATGTAAATATGTCTGAGAGAATGAATACAAAAACACAATCTATCAATAAGAGGTCCTGCTCTTTAAATGAAAATGTTAACAGTCAGCCTTCCCTGCATTCTATGAAGGATCTAAAACTGAGTGAATTAATTGTTTGAACTGTATTTTCAAGACAGACAATTAATAAAATTTGTTTTCTTAGACTCTAAAGTTCTCAATTTACAACTGTCTCACTTTCTCATTTTACTATTTATAGAGACAATGAAAAAAAAATTCTATCATCATCACATAACTAATTGTTGAGAACTACAGGCCAGTTACTGTTCTAAGGACTATATATTTCACTTAATCCACATACCTTCCACAGAGGAAGATAAGAGATAATACTTTTATCTTCAATTTAAAAAGAATAAAACATGGTCTTAAAGACACTTAATAACTTGTTCAAAGCCATACACACAATTATGAAATAGCGAAGCCATGAATCAATACGTGGAGATTGATAAAATATGTTAATTTTTGGTTTTAGGCATATTGGTTTGTTAAGTTTATTACATGACTGGCCGTGACTTGAATCTACTAACTTAGAAGGAGAAAGGGGTCTTAGGTGAGCATTTGATATGTATGGGAGAACCTCAGCTCTCAGACATTATATATGGATATTACACCTCAAATCTCATATGCCTAGATTCCTAACCATAAGTATGATTTCAAGTATAATACTATATAAAATTATTATATATTTTATATTTATTTATATATTTTTTAATAATATACAAAATTTCAAGAAAATACCATCTGAGAGAAGGACTTGGCCACAAAAATAAGGCAGAAGGAAGTATACCATAGTCAGTATATGCAGTGGCTATGCCAGGCTAATAGCCACCCCGCCAACCCAATTCAAGATCTTGGAGATTAGAGTTTATCTATCATAGGGAATGCTTTCAAGACTACTCAGTTAAACACAAATCCTCTCTTTCCCCCGCACTGGTACCCTTGCGTAGGATGATACTGGGTCCCTTTTTAATCCCAAACTATAAGGACTATTACGAACAGAAAAATACAGTCATAATGTATGATTAACAGAATAAAGGGTTATTGTTTTAATATGTTACCTTCATCACACTTTAACTTTTTTTGATTCAGTCAAACAAATACCTACTCTTACAACTAATTTACCTAGCAGGAGGAAATGAATTACACTGCTAATTGAAAGAACTTCTACATTGGTTGGCTTATTACATTTTCAAATCTAAAATTCTTAAGCTTTATAAATGAGTTTCCTAAATAAATAATGAAAATATCCATTAATGTTGAAAATTCTTTACTATCATTCTAAGACAAGGTGTACCAGATATTTTTAGGGCAAAGAAATGGTATTCTAGGTGCTAGATATCTCCTATACTTCATGATTAGATTTAAGAAAAAGTAGCGTTAATCACAGTGAGAGTAGCATCAGACATAAGTGTGTATGAAATTCAAATTTTATCTAATGATAAAAGAGCCTAAGGTGATCATGAATATAAATACAAAATAGTAGCTCACTAAATTTTTACCACTGGAATCTGTCTCTACCAAACAAGAAAATTAGCATTCTTTAAACATAATTTGGTATAACATGCTTCTCTCTCTGGGAATATGGCCATGCACACATATATATAGGTCTAGTAGTATAATTTCTTTGTAGGGCTTCTTTTAAGATGTTTTACCATTTTGAAAGTCTAACTTAATACAGTAAGAAATTACTCAAATTTCCAAGTAGTAAAAAGTCATGTCTCAAGTCTGTTTGGAAAAATATGTGTGTATAGATAGAAACACACACACATCAGGGAGGAATCACCTACCCACCTATACCAGAGTCACCAGATTATCGTATATCCTACCTTCAACTTACTTGCTTTCTGTTAAGACCTAATCTTTATATTATATAACTCAACATTGAAAAAAATACCAAACAACCTGATTAAGAAATGAGCAGCATACTTGAATTTACATTTTTCCAAAGATGGCATAAAAATGGCAAACAGACACATAAAAAGATATAAACACTAGTCAGCAAGAAACTAAAAATAAAAATCACAGTGACATATCACCTCATACCTATCAGAATAGCTATTATTAAACAGAGAGCAAATAACAGGACTTCCCTGGTGGGCCAATGGCTAAGACTCTGTTCTTCCAATACAGGGGACCCATGTTCAATCCTGGTCAGGGAACTAGATCCCACTTGCCACAAGTAAGAGCCAGTGCAGAACAAATAACAATTGTTGGCAAGGATGTGATAGATGCCAACTGTGTAGATGGCAATTCTACACAGTTGATGGGGATGTAAATTGGTCCAGCTACTATGGAAAACAGTACAGAGGTTCCTCAAAAAAAATTTAACAATTTAATTACCATATGATTTAGCAACTCCACTTCTAAGTATATTCCTGAAGGACAAAAAAAACACATATGACCCCCCCACCCGCCATGTTCACTGCACCATTATTGACAATAGTCAAGATATGGAAGCAACCTAAGTGTCCATCAAGAGATGAATGAATGAAGAAGATGTGACATACACACACTCACACGCATACACAACGGCCTTGGTTGAGATGTCCTAGAAAGTAAATAAAGAGTGGTGGGGATACCTCTCAAATATATGTGTAAACATATGTTTAGACAGGGTCAGTCAAAAGGCATTCTTTTCCCTTTCGAATTAGATCTGAATAATATTTGTGTTCATGATTCTTAGTTACAGATTATTTTAGTGAAGGGTCTTGAATCTAGATTTGAATTTATCATGCAAAGAAACAGAGCAAAAATAAGTGAGTAAAAAACCATGAAATGGTTCATTACACTGTAGACCAAGGACTTCTAAAGAGCCTAGAAAAATAAGACTACTTATTCAATAACGGTCTGATACAAGAATCAGTCAGAATAACAGATTTGGGATTTCAGAACCACAAACAAGGATTCTCACACAATTAGTTACAAATAAACCCAGCAGTGGCTTGCATACCCTGGTGCTATACACCACACCTCAATGTATTAGAAATGCCACCACAGTTCTTGCCCCTGTTACCATACCCCTCCCCACAACTTACTGCAGAACACACACAATGAAAAATTTAGTACTAAAAATTTAGATTTCAAATTTAGTACTAAGCTAATACTCAGTAGCAAGCTTTTCCATGAAACAGTCATTCCTGAAATTTAGTTATAGACTTACAAGATTACATAAACTATATTTTGGAAAAATCACTTTCTTAATGACAATCAATTCTTAATGATGCATGGAAGCTAACTCTGAATAGCTTCTTCATATCCAAAATATTGACTGACCTTTACTGATAACCCTGGATTAGTTAAGCCGATGTGGTCCCTCAGAAAAATCACATTTCTGTGTTCATTCTACTTCCTGGTTGTAGTTTCCTTAATCAAACAAAAAAATCTATTTTTAAAAACTGTAATATACCTCAATCACTGGTTAAGACGGATGCAGAAGTAATCTCACCTGGTAGTCTATTAATAATCTAGTACACTTAATTAGCAGAGATAGTAAACAAAATGGCCAGGAAAGCAGTATTCAGGAGTGCTGGTTTTAAAGGCTGTATGGAGGGGAACGATCAGACTTAGCCAGCTGTCCTAAGCCAGACAGAGACCTCCATGTTAATGTAGGATCACTGCAATTTGTAGACAAAAGGCATTTTTTCATTTGTCCACATGGTTGGTTGCTGCAGGTTCCATTTTTACTGTGTTTCATTATTAAGAAGCCTTTTGTTATCCAGCCTTTTCTATACCAACTTCCAACTGCATCAAATCCTCATTTAAATACACTTCAGTACATTCAAATGAGTTATAGAACAAACAACCATGATTCAGAGAACAGAAAAAGAACAATTAAGAAGGTACACTTAGCACAGAAGCTCAAAATGACCCTTACTCAGCAAGAAAAGGTATAAAAAACACATACAAGGGAGAGAGAATTGAGATACACAAAAATATCACATCATTTTCACCACCCTTCCTTCATTCCAAATGCTTTCCAAAGTCTTCTCCCTTCTCACCAAGCAAGCCACACCAGACAACTTCTCTCACGTATCAATACCTCTTGAGACAGCTCTTCTGAATAAAGTCTGAGAACAATGTGCTTACAGTGGCATATCTGACAGGGAAAAATGACTCTTTATTGCTGATTAACATAAAGGAGGGCTTCCGAGTATGGAACTATTCATTTCTAAGGGTGCTATTGGATAAATTCCTCCAGGGTACTCTGGCAAAGCTGTTTCAAGAGTTCTGTATTATTTTAGGGATACCATTTGTTGGAGAAGACTCTTGAGAGTCCCTTGGACTGCAAGGAGACCCAACCAGTCCATCCTAAAGGACACCAGTCCTGGGTATTCATTGGAAGGACTGATGTTGAAGCGGAAACTCCAATATTTTGGCCACCTGATGCGAAGAGCTGACTCATTGGAAAAGGCCCTGATGTTAGGAAAGATTGAGGGCAGGAGGAGAAGGGGACGACAGAGGATGAGATGGTTGGATGGCATCACCGACTCGATGGCCATGGGTCTGGGTAGACTCCGGGAGTTAGTGATGGACAGGGAGGCCTGGTGTGCTGCGGTTCATGGGGTCACAAAGAGTTGGACACGACTGAGTGACTGAACTGAACTGAACTGAACAGTGGCTTCAGTATGGACCATCACAGAAACCAGAAACCAGGGAGATGAAATGGGTAGGAGAGGGATAGAAAAACAGGGTTTGGAGCTGGGACAGGATGAAAGGATTTAGATAAATGGCAGAGGCAATATAGAAGACAAGGCAATATAGACACTTAAGGAACAGCATCAGCACAAGTCTAGAGGTAAAAATGGAAATAGTCTGGGACAATGAAGAAACCTTCCCAATAGATGCTTTGTGCTACAAAACAAGCCAACAAAACAAAAACAACAACAGAAATAAGGCTGGACAAACAGAATTATCCTAGATTCTTGAAAACCTTGAACACAAGTAACAGTTTAGATAGGATGCCTAAGATCAAACACTTGAGGAAATAAGAGTCATTTAAGGAGCAAAAAGAGGAGTAACAATTAAAAACTATGTCTACCATTCCTCTATACTATTTTAAAGGCTGACTTCCTAACTAATTACTACTAAATTTGGTTTTGAGCTACCTTTGAATCAGTTCCTCTACTATATTTTTTCTATAATTAGAATCGGATTTTTTTTTTTAAGGATCATATCTAATAGTGAGGGTAAAATATAATCTTTAAATTAGATAAAGGTATTTGAAGTGAAAAAGATAAAAAAAATGAACATGTTCAGATAATATATTTATCAAATTTTCCTCTAATTTTTAATGATGGCCAAATATACAAGCTGAGTTACACACAAATACTGAGTTTGAAAGAAACTTTTCTGGGTTAATTAAAGGTAACAAGCAATGTTTAACTCCATCTGAATTAAAATAGAGAAATGATTATAAAGATACAATGGGATCAGAAGTAATCTATGGTGGGGGTGGTGGGGGGCAGTGAGAAGAAACAGGAATGAGGAGACTAAATGCACAAATGAATGAGACAAATATATGACACCGAAAGACAGCTTTTCTTTGATGAATAATTGGAACAAAAAAGATTAGACACAATTTAATTTGTGAAATTCAACAAATACTTACAAGGAAAATAAACAAAGAGAAACAAAGCTCAAAACTTGGTATCTCACAGCACTCAGACGCTTGCCCAGAGACGGTATGGAGGAAGCCCCTTGCCTCACCACTCCGGCCTATGCCTTTCCCTATGCCTTTTTCCCATTTGGCTGTTCCTGAGTTGTATCCTTCATAATAAACTGGTAAACACCGAGTCAAACCAGGCTGATTAAACATAAGGATGCCTTTGGGAGTCAGATCTTTGACTCCAACTTTAAGATTCTGATTTACCACAAGCAATACAAGAATGTTCTAGCCTTTATTTTTGCAGTGAGAGATCAACTAGAACCTCAATACCCAATGCTTCCCTCACAGTTGGTCTTTATAGCTTCTGAAGTAACCAACTTCCAAAGGAATCCCAGAAGGCCTCCTAATGTGGCTCTTGGAAGGGTGTGAGATGTACCTATTTACTCCTGGGAGATGAACAAGAGGTCTCTGGTGGCCACTGTCAGAAACACTTTAAAAACACTTTTTCCCCCTTTCCCAGATGAGAACACTGTTGGAGCTCTATAAATTTCCACAGGTGAGAACAAGACTGATTAAAAGAGGGAATGAAAAATGTTTCTCCCTATAATTCTAGGTTTTTTTTAATAAAATGAAAGAGAATTATGCATCCCATAAGAAAAAACAACAGCAAGTAATGGAGGTTCCTGGGTCTCTCTCCCTCAAATTCTGGCTTAATAAGTCTGGGGTTTAGAAATTTGCATGTTAAATACATACACCAGGTTATTAGTAATTCTGAAGTAGATGATCAGTAGACCATACCTTGAAAAACACTAGTACAGATACTAGAAACTGTCTATACATGTTGAACTCAAGAGAAAGGAGAAATCTGCATCTTTCTATTTTTGGTCAGGGGGCTGGGGAGAGGGGAGTAGAGAGGAAAGATTTACTTGTTTGTCTGTCTCTTTTCATTTACTGAGTGTAAGGCCAACGTAATACCAAGATAAACAGGACAAGACTTTTTTAACCTATGGAAGCTTTTGAGTTCAATAAGAATGATTATACATGTAAAGGTTATTGCTAATATTTTTTACCCATATTATATACATTTATTTGGTTGAAAGATATATTCCATACTGGTATTTGAATTACACTAGTGGCTCACAGAAATTTAGTTAGTTTTAAGTTCACTTCACAAGTGGAAATCTATAAGAATTTAAAATAAGTAAAATGTAATGGGAAACTGAATATGTAAAATACTAGTGTAGTTTATGTATACTAGTAATTGCCTTATTCTTCTCTTTTCAGTCTCCTATTCCCATATTTTAAACTAGTTCATGAAAGTGTAAGTAGCACATGAAATCAGCAGTTTTGAACTGTCTACAAATTCAAGTAACATTATACCCCCAGAGGATTCAAGTAAGTCGGAAGTAAAGAGCAAGTTAGCACAACGAAAATTAATACAGAAAATGCTGATCTTTGCTATAAGCAGAGCCACAAGTTCTTGAACATTACACACTTAGAGATATTTACTGTTTATGAGGTGATGGGGAAAAAAGAGCTGTTCTTTTACCAAAGTTGCTCTTTTACCAAGTTTTACCAAAGTCAACTTGGTAAGATTTTGAGTTAAGGAAAAATATAACAGACTTCCTTGTGAATCATAAGCTCTCTGTCATCAAATGTTCAAAAAGCCTGAAGGATATTAAATATGATATAAATCATTTCACCAATGGGCAAAAGGTAGGGCTAGGCAGTTATCACTCCACTACTTTTGTGATTACAAAACCCAGCACTTTAGTAAAAGGACCTCCAGTCTAATGACATTATAAGATGGAATAAAAAGAGGTATATGAAAGAATAACTGGGCTCAGTGAACTGCAAGGTCAAAGGCACAAAGGTTAAATGCAGAGAAATAAACGTAAAAACCCATCAGAAGTGTTGGAGGATTTATAAGCAATTTGGTGTTGCTGAAGTATAAAATATGCCTATGCAAGTGGTAGGTGACCATACTGGAAAGGTAGGTGGGAAGTCTGAAGAAGGAGGGTGTTGTTAGACATCACATCAAGCTTAGATTTTATTTTATAACCACTGGGACACTACTGAAGGATTTCAAGCAGCACAGGTACTACTGAGAGCTAATTGCAGGGAATGATGAAAACTTGAACTAGTGATAAGTGGAAGAGTAGTAGGAGTAGAAATGGATGATGGATTCAAGATGCACTGAAAAGAAAATGAGATCATATTTGTGCTGAGATTACATACCGAAACTTATTTTACATTTGTAAGACTCCAGTTTTAATGGTTAAAACTTTATATGTGAATAAATTTGATTTTAAATTTACAAAATGCCAAAGAATAGAACTGTGCTTAATAAAACTTAAAAATTGATCCAACATTTTCTATGATATAGTAAATCATAGCAATAGCCTATATTATCGGAATTTCTACAGCAATTCATAAGTAGAATGCCAAATTGGCATGTCTTCATACCTGTCAGCTACATATAAGAAATCTGGCAAAATTTTAGAAAAACTCAATATTTGAGACTAAATAATTAGAAAGTCCCTAACTGTTAAGATCAGGTAATGTCACAATTTCTGGATAGCCTAAATATTTTACTCACACTTTTAAAATTCCTGCCCTTGGCTAAATTTATACTGAGACTTTTATTAGAAACTAATTTCAAACAGATGATTCCATTGCCACTACCGATTCAGATACTAAATCATCTTTTTTAATTGAGATACTTAAAGTCAGATTGACTTTCTATACAAAATCTATCCCTAAAGCTTCCTATTTTCATTAGAATCAAAGATCTTGAAGACAAATACAAACATAACTAACTACCTATTCAATTCTCAACAATATGTACATACTCTGTCATTAAAAACAAATGATTTGATTTATTTTCTGCCTTGTCTTCATTTTTGGCTTGGCTATCACAGTTCAAACAAAAAATCTATTTTCATCAAAGCTGATCTTCTTATATACAGTTAAAAAAAAAAAAAGACTAGTATAAACAGGCACAAAATTACACGGCTTCTTTACAGCAATTATAATGAATGACTTTTCTACATAATCAAATTATTCCTATGTTCAGCAGTTAATTATTTTTCTACCATCCTGGGACTAGCCAATGTCAACTTCTGATAGCTTTACTTGGAAGAAATGTTGCATAAAATGGGATTTAAGATATAATAGAGTAAGAGATATGGAAGGCACAAACCTCCACAAGGATCACATCAGTATGGAAGACTATTCCAAGAACAATGGAAATTAACGTGGGACTGTGGAAGTAAGATATAAAATCACATATCTTTTCCTCGGATAAACTGCAGGAAACACTTTCTCTCAAACAGTTGCTGTCTTTGGTTAACACTGCTTTAAGTAATTGTTAAATATATTTTTATTCAGTTAGAAAAGAATAATCTTTTTTTTATACTGTCTACACTTCAGCATATTAAACCAATTCAAGCAGTATTTGTTAAAAATGTTTAAGTCAAGGAAATGCTATCCAACATTCACTCTCTTTCCTTCTACTAGTGTTATAAAAATTTATAGGAAATAAAAGATAAACATTCAGAAACCCAAGTTAAATTTTTTCCCATCTTAAAATATTTTCGACACTTTAAAACATGGTGGGGTAATAATGAAAATTATTACTAGGCTAACAGCATCATTCAGAATGCACTCTCAAATTAACATTAATAAATTTCTTTTAAAAAAGCAAAACAAAACCCATAATCAAGTCGCTTAAAAATCTGTGTGATTCTACTCTTCAAAACTGGCATATTTTAGAAGGAAAACCACTATTTTTAAAGAAGCATTTAATGAGAAAAAGAAATTATAAGAATCATTCTAATATAGGTCAAATTCCATTACAGTACATATAAAAAGGAAAATAAAATATTTAAAATATCACCATAGAGACCCACCACATTATTTTGTTGATTTCATTACATTTTCATCATGAAATACCTAATGCAACAAATGTTTTCATAGAAACTGTCCATACAGTAGTGGACACTAAGGTTAAGGGATACTGACACTTAATATAATTTAGAGAAGAAATAAACTACAGGTTTGCTTCCATTTTCCACAGCCTTCTGGTCTCTATTTTCTACTTTCCCACCCAAATCTAGTCTGAACACTAAGGGATGAGTTGGGCACTTAGGAGAGACGGAAGCCACAGTCTTCCTGGAAGGCAGGGTCCATGCTCAGAATCTCCTTTCCTTCCATGCCCAAGACAGACAAGGATCATTCAGATTGGCCCTCTTCCAGTCAGGAAAAAATTTTAAAGTGTTATAAACCATCCGGCTAGAAGGAAGAAGAAAGGAAAGATAAAACGGAAGGAAAGAAACAGAGATGAAGAAAGGAAAGAAGAAAGAAAAGAAAGATCCCATGTTGTCTTCTCAGTGTTCATTGAAGAATTTAGGATGAGAAATAGTTTGTAAAGTTGGGAAATCAATATATATTAAAGGTAGCTTTTTAAAATTGAATAAAAGAAAAAAGACCACATCTTATTCTTTTGAGTGTTTCTTCGTGAGAAGCATAAGAAGTAGCAAAATCTAACAGACATCAGGTATTCATAATTATAATTATTCCCTCTTTAACAGATGCTTGAGAACCATTAATGCCTCCTGGTTACTATGCATACAAATCTTCAGTGGTAACATACATCATCTGTTTCCAAACCTGGTTGTTCATATAATTTTCTATAGAGACCTGGGGAACTTTCCAGAATACGAATCTTTACTCTCTTTCCCACCTCCCCCAAGGTACAGACTCAGGGGTCTAAGAGGAGAGCTGTTCTGTTACACACATTTTTTGAAAAGATTCCAAGGTGATTCTGATGATCAGTCAGGTCTGAGAATCACTGTGATAAATAAATTTTTATCATAGATGCCTTCTGCATTTTAATGGACATAGACTGGCTTTTCATACATGCTTTAGCTTCCCAAGTTTAGTGGAATTTGGTGCTCTATACATAGTGTTTACTAAATCGGAGAGGGAATGCCTATCTCTTGGATAAAAGCATATATAAACTGGAAAATAGATATATTATGTAAGGCTTTTTTAGAGAAGACTGAGTTGTGAAACACTACAAATGCAGTGGAGAAAGGGAAGGACGAATAATAAATACCAATTCCTCCATAGCTGCACGCACTCTAATGTTTTCATTGTTTTTGAAAATGTGCAAGAGCCTGGAGATTATATCCCAAGGACAACATGGTAACTATGAAATAATTATATAGGTATCCAAAATGTTAATGTCGAGAAAACTATTTTTCTTAAACTGATACAGTCTTCATACTACCATTGAGTTTTAAGTATTAGAAATATCTCTCCCCTTTACTCCAGTATCTCCTTGGTTTCAAAAAACAGTATTTAATTAATTATGCAACAAACAAGTGAAAGGACAAGGCTGAAGAACTGTATCATTCATTACAAAAATTATATATTAATTATACATTATGTGCACACCATCTGTTCAGTGCTAGTGGTTTAAAAAAAATTTAATTGGAGGATAACTGCTTTACAATGTTGTGCTGGCTTCTGCTATACATCAACATGAATCAGCCATAAGTATACATACATCCTCTTCCTCTTAAGCCTCCCTCTCACTCTGCCCCTCATCCCATCCCTCCCCTCTAGGTTATCACAGGACACTCTAAAGCTGAGCTTATGTGCTACACAGCAACTTTCTACTAGCTAGCTACTTTACACACGCGAGTGAATATACGTCAGTGCTACTCTCTCGGTTGGCTCCACCCTCTCCCTCCCCTCCTGTGTCCACAAGTCCCTTCTCTCTCTCTATTCCAGCCCTGTGAATGGGTTCACCAGTACCATTTTTCTAGACTCCACATATATGCCTTAATAAATGATATTTGTTTTTCTGACTCACTTCACTTTGTATAACAGGCTCTAGATTCATCCACCTCACTAGAACTGAATCAGGTAAATTCCTTTTTATGGCTAAGTAATATTTCATTGCACATATGTACCACAACTTCATCCATTCATCCGTCAATGGACATGTTAGTGATATTTTAGAAAACAAAAGCTACTACTAGCAAACATTCATATAATTTGCACTATTTAAAACCCTTTATATACATTAACTTATTTTAACATTATAATGACCCTAGTTGAGTTCAGTTCAGTCGTTCAGTCATATCTGACTCTTTGCGATCTCATCAACTACAGCACACCAGGCCTCCCTGTCCATCACCAACTCCCAGAGCTTACCCAAACCGATGTCCATTGAGTCGGTGATACCATCCAACCATCTCATTCTCAGTTGTCCCCTTCTCTTCCTGCCCTTAATCTTTCCAGCATCAGGGTCTTTTCAAATGAGTCAGCTCTTTGCATCAGGTGGCCAAAGTATTGGAGTTTCAGCTTCAACATCAGTCCTTCCAATGAATACACAGGACTGGTCTCCTTTAGGATGGACTGGTTGGGTCTCCTTGCAGTCCAAGGGATTCTCAAGAGTCTTCTCCAACACCACAGTTCAAAAGCATCAATTCTTCGGCGCTCAGCCCTCTTTATAGTCCAATTCTCACATCCATACATGACCACTGGAAAAACCATAGCCTTGTCTAGACAGATCTTTGTTGACAAGGTAATGTCTCTGCTTTTTAATATGCTGTACAGGTTGGTCATAACTTTACTACAAGGAGTAAGCGTCTTTTAATTTCATGGTTGCAGTCACCATCTGCAGTGATTTTGGAGCCTAGGAAAATAAAGTCAGCCACTGTTTCCACTGTTTCCCCATCTATCTGCCATGCAGTGATGGGACCAGATGCCATGATCTTAGTTTTCTGAATGTTGAGCTTTAAGCCAACTTTTTCACTCTCCTCTTTCACTTTCATCAAGAGGCTTTTTAGTTCCTCTTCACTTTCTGCCATAAGGGTGGTGTTATCTACATATCTGAGGTTACTGAAATTTCTCCAAGAACACTTGATTCCAGCTTGTGCTTCTTCCAGACCAGCATTTCACATGATGTACTCTGCATATAAGTTAAATAAGCAGGGTGACAATATATAGCCTTGACATACTCCTTTTCCTATTTGGAACCAGTCTGTTGTTCCATGTCCAGTTCTAACTGTTGCTTCCTGACCTGCATATAGGTTTCTCAAGAGGCAGGTCAGGTGGTCTGGGATTCCCATCTCTTGAAGAATGTTTCACAGTTTATTGTGATCCACACAGTCAAAGGCTTTGGCATAGTCAATCAAGCAGAAATAGATGTTTTTCTGGAACTCTCTTCCTTTTTCAATGATCCAGCAGATGTTGGCAATTTGATCTCTAGTTCCTCTGCCTTTTCTAAAACCAGCTTGAACATCTGGAAGTTCACGGTTCATGTCTTGCTGAAGCCTGGCTTGGGGAATTTTGAGCATTACTTTACTAGCATGTGAGATGAGTGCAATTGTGCGGTAGTTTGAGCATTCTTTGGCATTGCCTTTCTTTGGGATTGGAATGAAAACTGACCTTTTCCTGTCCTATGGCCACTGCTGAGTTTTCCACATTTGCTGGCATATTAAGTGCAGCACTTTCACAGCATCATCT
>NW_011494861.1:17412183-17428008 GCF_000754665.1 Bison bison bison
TTCCAGGATGTCTTGCTCTAGATGAGTGATCACACCATCGTTATTATCTGGGTTGTGAAGATCTTTTTTGTACAGTTCTTCTGTGTATTCTTGCCACCTCTTCTTAATATCTTCTGCTTCTGTTAGGTCCATACCATTTCTGTCCTTTATTGAGCCCATCTTTGCACGAAATGTTCCCTTGGTATCTCTAATTTTCTTGAAGAGATCTCTAGTCTTTCCCCATTCTGTTGTTTTCTCTATTTCTTTGCACTGATTGCTGAGGAAGGCTTTCTTATCTCTCCTTGCTGTTCTTTGGAACTCTGCATTCAAATGGGTATATTCTTCTTTTTCTCCTTTGCTTTTTGCTTCTCTTCTTTTCACAGCTATTTGTAAGGCCTCCTCAGACAGCGATTTTGCCTTTTTGCATTTCTTTTTCTTGGGGATGGTCTTGATCCCTGTCTCCTGTACAATGTCACGAACCTCTGTCCATAGTTCATCAGGCACTCTATCAGATCAAGTCCCTTAAATCTATTTCTCACTTCCTCTATATAATTATAAGGGATTTGATTTAAGTCATACCTGAATGGTCTAGTGGTTTTCCTCACTTTTTTCAATTTAAGTGTAAAGGTAGTCATTACTATCATTAGCACTTTAAAGATGAAGAAATTGAAGCACAATGAATTAAGGCACTTGAGCAAGGTCAAAGATCTAGTAAGTGGAAAATCTGATTTGAACCTTAGTGGTTGACTCCATGGTCTTTGCCCTTGTTCTGTACACTATGTTTGTTTCCAAAAACGTTACAGACTAGCAGGGGACAGGAGACATGAACACAAATAATCGTACAAAGCAGTGTATTTATTCATTCAGGAAATATTTTAATGGAGAGCAATTATGACAGATTTAGGTAAAGAAAAGATTTCCATAAGAACACAAAGTTTCAGTTAAAAACATTTTATAATAAATGTCTCATTATATAAAGTTTTATTTGTAAGAAGTAAGAATATATTTTATTATATAACTAAAAAAAGATGCCTCTTCCTAATATAGTTATAACTTTGCATAGTATGGGTGATTAACACTGTTAACAAATTTCCATGCCAAGTCTTGCTGGACTTGGTTTCAGGAAGGGAAATTAGGGATATCATTAATCTGACATCCTTTACTACTGAGTTATAAAAACTTTCAATATGACTCCTGGTGTTTTAAGCTGCAAGAGGAAAATCCACCCTTAATAACCCTTCAATAACTAACTAAAGCTTTTTCTGAGGATATAGTATATACATACATTTGTCACTTTTGAAGACCTATGAGAGTCTTTAAGTATCCTTTACAAGCTTTGTCTTTCATTAGTAGATATCTATTTATAATTGGTGACTCAAGACTAGATAATTATATATGACGTACAGCCTCAGCAGGAGTCACCGCGGACTCAAGGTCTGCCAAGGTCAATGAAAATATAGTGTCCCTTTACACAGATACGATTATTTAACAGAAAATAATTTGCCTTTTGTTAAATTATATTCAACATAAATTTGAAACAATTTATATTTCATACCAATTGTTTCAGATAAGAGATATGCCACAGAATTGATCCACAGATATAGAACATATATAGTCTCCTTTACCTAACTTTCAGTGTCTGAATAAAGCAGTGATGATAAAAAAAAAGATACAACAGAAATAAAGAATAAGACTATCATTCCAAATTTACTTTCACTCTATAGCATTAGTTTTAAGGTAGATGTGGGATGTAGAGGATAATGGAATAGATATAAATTACTAACATCAAATTGCCAAAGGACTATAATTATAAAATATTATCAGTTGTATTGAATTTCCTGTTCAAGCAAGAATTTCTTAAAAAAAAAAAAAGAAAACTTTTCAGTACATAAACATGAAATTTGTAAAAAATCAAAAGTTAATGTTTTAGAAAACTGTTTATGGAAACAACTAATAAACATTCTTTTACTAAGAAGATTATTTTCTAACTGGCAAAGATACTGGCATTACAGTCCATGTTTTATGGGTATGGTCAAACTGCAACACCTGGACTTTCTCTGTGTAAGACCAAACGAAACTGACGGTACTATAAGGCAATCTACTAATTTTAATCAAAAGCCTTAAAGCTATTCATTTCCTTCAAATTAATAAATCCCTAAAGTTCGCTCCTAAAGAATTAGAAATTTAAAGATTTACTAAAAAATATTCAGAAGCATTATTCACAGTAGTAAAAAGTAAAGTATCTTCAGCAAAACAATAGTATACCAGTTATGGTAAATCCTTAGAATAATATGGAACCACTGAAAACTCTCTTTTCAAAATACATTTAGATCTGGGAACTGTTCATGACAAAGGCAAAAGGTAAAGAATACATAATAATATATAAAATATTCACTGCTATTGGGGGAAAAAGTTCCTATGAATGGAAAAAATTACATGTTAATTATATTAAAATGCCCATATTAGTTATTTCTGGATAAAGTGATAACAGATATTTTCTCTTTTTGTTGTTATTCTAAATTCTCTAAAATATACATGTATTCATTACTAACGGTTTCTTTCAATAATAAGCTACTGTAACTATTTGGGGAAGAAAACAAAAATCAAAACCTATGCACAGTTTCAAGATGATGACAGTATTCTCTGATGATGCGCTTGCCAAGGAAATTCACTCTGACTTCACACTCTCCTAATATTCAGCTGCAAAAGAACTTTCTTTGGAATCAACTCTAAATTAGTTTAAGGATAATTATTTAAACTAATCATATCACTACTGCCTTTTGGGCTTCCCTAGTGGCGCCTTTTAGGAGGAAGGGAACAAAGAAATAAATGTTATGTTAGTCCATATGAATACTTACTAGAAATTGTGAGTAAATAGAATATTTTAGAAGAAAAGGCTGAAACTAGAACTAACACGAACAGATCCAGGTAATGGCTTGTCCAATAAGTATCAGACAGCAAACATTACTACACTGGGATACAAGAGGTTAAAATAAATTATGCGATACTTTTCAAGGAAGAGTCACAAAATGAAATTATAGTCCACTAGCCCACCATTCTCTATAATCAAAAGTACATAGCTGACTGCTATACATGGAAATAAAGCAAACCACACTATTTCATAGATTGTGTAATTATTCAATGGAATGTATTCAGATGTTCAATCATATATGGATATACTACATTCAAGTACACAGTTTTAGACTTTACAATTGTTTTTTCAAATAAATGGATAGTAATTTTTTTTTATTACAGCAAGTTAAACATATGATCAAGCTCACTTCATTTATATTTAAAAACCAACCAATGGGGAAATTAAATTTCAAAGTCTAAATAAAAGTAGAGTGGTAAGTGGTAGTCCAAGCAGTTATTTCATACAAATTCCCTCCTTTAAAAAAAATCACGACATTAATACTGAAATAGGCAATACAAATAAGATTAACTCTTGGGGGTTAAAATCCTAAGAATCTGGCAATAACAGAATATTCATATGTCAATAATTCTAAATTACTAAAGTTTAATTAAAATATCTTCAAATGAATTAAAATAATAAAGTAAAAACAAAATATAAAATGAAGAATTCTGCATTCTTTATTAGTATAGAATAAATATTACCATTTCTAAGTATCCTAGAGAGGACCTATGTTGTATAATAAAAAAATTCTTCTTCTAAAAAAAAGAAAAAAGTATTTTTGATACAGTTCAAACTTATCTTAAAACTCTTGAAAATTTAATGTGGTACAAGAGGTTGTGGCACTCTAACAGTAGAAATGCTAAAGCCACTAACAGAAGAACAAAGGACAGAAGACTCTGACGTGCTTTTAGACATGCTAAGTCACTTCAGTCGTGTCCGATTCTGCGTGACCCCATAGATGGCAGCCCACCAGGCTCCCCCGTCCCTGGGATTCTCCAGGCAAGAACACTGGAGTGGGTTGCCATGTCCCTCTCCAATGCATGAAAGTGAAAAGTGAAAGTGAAGTCGCTCAGTCGTGTCCGACCCTCAGCGACCCCATGGACTGCAGCCCTCCAGGCTCCCCGATCCATGGGATTTTCCAGGCAAGAGTACTGGAGTGGGGTGCCATTGCCTTCTCCAACTTTTAGACATAGGGAAGGTATTAGGAAGATAGAAAAAGAGAAAGGACAAAGTACTGTCCCTCAGATGAAAATAAACAATTTTAGACATTTTCTGACTTTAAATGGAAGGAATTAAAAAGCAAATATTATAAGCCTAGGAGAAAAAGTGGACTTTAAGAACCTACTTTGGAGGTTATCCTATGAACTATAATATGCACCCTTTCTGTCTAATATTAATTAGTTCTTTTGCCACCTTCCTTGACAAAGCAAGGGCTTGAGACAGTTTAACCACATTTATTCTTCTGACTTATTATTGTCAAGTACTTAATTCTATGTGTGTATTATGTCCAACAGACATCATTGCTTTAGATTTACTGCATATTTACCATTTCTATTGCTTTCCATTCCTTTCTGCAACTATGACCTTCCATCTTCTGCATTTTTTTTCCCTTCTGCCTTAAGAATATCCTTTAAGATTTTCTTTAGTGTAGAAAATTTTCTACTGGTGGCAAATGCTTCATCTTATTTATCTAAAAAAGTCTTCATTTACTGGATACAGAATGCTAGATTGGCAGGTATTTTTCCTTTACACACTTTAGATCTGGCTCCATTATCTTTTGATTTCTATTGTTTCATTGAGATGTTGTCAGTCCAATTACCCTTTCTTTGAAGACAGCTTTTCTTTGCTTTCTTTTAAGAATCTCCCATTGTATTTTTTCAGCAGTTTTAATGATGTGTCCCACCACCAGCAAGGGTCACAGGAGCAGACACAATTAGTTTTAAATCTAGCACTTCGTTAGCTTTATAAAAGGATATAAGATAGGATATTCAGTATGCACAGCATCTTCAAAACCATGCATAGCTTCTTGGATCTCTCCCCAAACCACAGAAAGTGAGCACAATTGCCAAGGACAGCTGAGATGCAGGTGGTTCACTTCAGCAAAGAGAGGTGCCTTGGTTTCCTGCCAGTCTTATATTGTTCACACTGCACAGATGTAAGGCCAGTATGTCAACTCACAGTTCTCTCAGTTCAGAAGCAATGTGACAGATGAGGTTTCAGAGTAAAATTAAGAGATAACTAGCTCCTAACACATAACATTCCCTATTTGTCTCAATACAGCTTATTTTCACAGCAAAGTGCTATGAGAAGGTGGACCCAAGGTCAGATTTTCATGCAGGTCTATGTATGTTCAGGGTCCAGATCTGATATTAAATCTCTACTCACAATGTAGGTTTCAAGTCATTTATTCTCTGGGGTATGAAAGTTTACTGAATCTCTGCCTTAATGTCTTTCATCAATGATGTAAAGCTTTATCAACAATAATCCTTTCTAATATCTGCTTTGGGGCTTCCCACGTAGCACAGTGGTAAATAGTCCACCTGTCAACGTAGGAGGTGCAAGAGATGTGGGTTTGAATTCTGGGTGGGGAAGATCCCCTGGAGGAGGAAACGGCAACCCACTCCAGTATTCTTGTCTGGAAAATTCCATGGGCAGGAGCCTAGCAGGCTGCAGTCAATGAGGTCACAGAGTCCAACGTGACTGAGCGTCAACTTTCTTACTTCAACTTCCACCTCCTTTTTTCATCATTTTTTGTCTCTCCATGCTTACTTTTGTATATTTTCTTCTAACTATACTACAAGTTCATTACTTCTCTTTTCAACTGTGCCTCATCTTCCACTCAACCCATTCACTAAGTTCCTAATTTTGGTAATTATATTTTCTTAGTTCTAGAATTTTCATTTTAAAACTACTTTTTATTTCCCAATTGAAATTTTCAACCTTGCCTTTCATTTTGTCAGTATGGTTATTTCCAGGCTATGTCTGATAATACCCAGAGTTGCTGTGATTTTGTTTCTATTGTCCAATTTTTACACTAAATTTACTCATGTCATCTTGCCTTTCCTATGTCTATTTACATTTTATTGTGCCTAGTTATTACATTTGCAATTTTGCAAAAGAATAAAATTCTTAGGTGATCTTCTTTTGAAGGCCTTCTTGCATAGAGGATTTAATTTTACATCCTGTGAACCCTAGAAATCCATGATAACCTCAATTTACTCAGGATTGATGTGACCTGAAATAGAGTCAGGGGGGCTTATCTTCGACTGGTTTACTCTAGACTAGAGCCCTTTGGGTACCAAGACCAAAGTGAGTTCACCCATATGGTGGCGAGCACTAGACTGTATTCCTTGTGATCCCATGAAGCTACCATAAGTATTCTCAGACATTCCACCAAAACTGGCAAATGTGCCCAGCGGAGAAAGAATATTCAAAAGCCAGGCTCACATTCCTAGACTGCTAATTCTTTTCTATCTTGTTCATTTTCCAATGACTTAAAATAGGTTTTGGTTTTAAAATACATATACTTCATCTAACTTTCTAGTTATACTCAGAGGAAGTATATACTCCAAATCATCTTGAGGAAATACATACTCCAAATCATCTTGTCTGCCACTACCAAAACTGAAGCTGAGTAACAGAACTTTAAACAAGATAGCCTGAATACATCTATTTAAACTGTATAAGAACTCAGAAGTCTTAAAGTACCTATCAAGTAGAATTTTTTTTTGTTAAAAATAAAACTAAGTAAATACCTAAAAAGTTATTTAAAAAAAAGAGACATTAACAGATGACTAACATTTACAAAATCAAGATAATAAAAACAATCACTTCTTCATATAACCTAGGAGAAAGCTTGTACTTTAAAATGCATAACTGAATGATAAGTTTGAGGAAACTTTTTTGGGCAACCTGGAAATAAAACTTTGTTTAGAAATCAAATGTGTTGAAATATTCTCATATAAATGTATTTTGTATAGAGAAATTCTGCCCTGAAATAGTACTTAACTAGGTATGCATATAGGCCACTCTCCTTTATCCACATCAAACTTTTTCCTCCTAATATAATACCAGGTTCAGCTGAATGTTTATTTAGCCTATACTGCAAGTGATTAAAAAGGGAAATGAGACACAGTATGTTTCCTGGATAAATTTCCAGTCCTGTAGGAGAGATACAGAGATAATCTGATAATGATGTAACAGAGGTATGCATATGATGCTATGGGTACACAGGAGAGACATCATGTCAGCATGATGTAACATTTCAATTACTGTTCCTTTAGTGACAATTCAATTACTACTTTCTAAAATGTCTATTTCCTTTGGTGATGTAATACTAAGCAAAAAAGAAAATATATGCAACAATTTATATCTTAAACTTACAAGGCTCACCTGTGTATATATAAACACAGTGCATCATATGAGACACCAAGGTGGAAAAACTGATACAAAAACTCACCCCATCTGGAAGTGCCCTCCAGCACACAGCACTAACAAATTCATTTGTGTCATCTTCCTTTCGGTCTTTGTCCAGAACACTTTTGACTGTGTCGAACTTAAAAGTTAGCAAAGTCTTAGAAAGTCCTTTATAGTACAGGTAAAGAGAGTTGTTCTCACTTCCTAAAACAAAAAAATCCAATAATTATTTTAAAATATCTTTTTTTGTTTAGAATGGAAGAACTTAGTATTAGGACTTCATATTCATAAGTTAACTATTACTCAACATTTAAGTTCAGAGACTAATAATCTTTTATAGTAAAATATGAAAGACCAGAGCACAGGACTTCTTGGGAATCATGTGAAAAAAGGATTCCTAGGAAAAAAATGTATATTTTCCTAACCTAAAGACATTATCATTGTCAAATGATTTAACAATATTGATATAAAAATCATTTTTAGCAGAGGACACGACTTAAGCGACTTCGCAGCAGCAGCAGAGAAGAACCAGAAATTTGTTATTACAGTATAATCTTAAAGTACATTTAAAAAGATTTCTGCCTAGAGGGGAAAAAAAAAGTTGTAGCACTTATAAACACAGATTTTAATAATCTACAAAACTCATTTCCCATTTCCTAACAAAAGCTGAGTGGTCTACAAACCTATAGTTTGAACAATCTGTCAAAGTAAGAGATTTGCTTTGACAAGGTTTAGGTTCATACACATGTTCAGTTCAGTCACTCAGTCGTGTTCGACTCTTCACGACTCCATGAATCGCAGCACGCCAGGCCTCCCTGTCCATCACCATCTCCTGGAGTTTACTCAAACTCATGTCCACCAAGTCGGTGATGCCATCCAGTCATCTCATCCTCTGTCGTCCCCTTCTCCTCCTGCCCCCAATCCCTCCCAGCATCAGGGTCTTTTCCAATGAGTCAACTCTTCACATGAGGTGGCCAATGTATTAGAGTTTCAGCTTTAGCATCAGTCCTTCCAATGATCTCCTTCAGAATGGACTGGTTGGATCTCCTTGGAGTCCAAGGGACTCTCAAGAGTCTTCTCCAACACCACAGTTCAAAAGCATCAATTTTTCGGTGCTCAGCTTTCCTCACAGTCCAACTCTCACATCCATACATGACCACTGGAAAAACCGTAGCCTTGACTTGATGGACCTTTGTTGGCAAAGTAATGTCTCTGTTTTTCAACATGCTATCTAGGTTGGTCATAACTTTCCTTCCAAGGAGTAAGTGTCTTTTAATTTCATGGCTGCAGTCACCATCTGCAGTGATTTTGGAGCCCCAAAAAATAAAGTCTGGCACTGTTTCCACTACTTCCCCATCTATTTGCCATGAAGTGATAAGACCAGATGCCATGATCTTCGTTTTCTGAATGTTGAGCTTTAAGCCAACTTTTTCACTCTCCACTTGCACTTTCATCAAGAGGCTTTTTAGTTCCTTTTCACTTTCTGCCATAAGGGTGGTGTCATCTGCATATCTGTGGTTATTGATATTTCTCCCGGCAATCTTGATTCCAGCTTGTGCTTTTTCCAGCCCAGAGTTTCTCGTGATGTACTTTGCGTATAAGTTAAATAAGCAGGGTGACAATATACAGCCTTGACGTACTCCTTTTCCTATTTGGAACCAGTCTGTTGTTCCATGTCCAGTTCTAACTGTTGCTTCATGACCTGCATATAGGTTTCTCAACAGGCAGGTTAGGTGGTCTGGTATTCCCATCTCTTGAAGAATGTTCCACAGTTTATTGTGATCCACACAGTCAAAGGCTTTGGCATAGTCAATAAAGCAGAAATAGATGTTTTTCTGGAACTCTCTTGCTTTTTCCATGATCCAGCAGATGTTGGCAATTTGATCTCTGGTTCCTCTGCCTTTTCTAAAACCAGCTTGAACATCTGGAAGTTCATAGTTCACGTATATATATGTAGAGATAGTTAATTTTACTGAATAAAGGCCAAATCATTTAAAAATACTAACGGAAGTTCATATACTCAGGAATCAAATGTATTAAAGCACTTCAACAGTACCAAATTTGATTTTCATATTTATAATTTAAATTTGTACAGATTATCAACAATGAGAGTCCTAGAATAACAGATCGAGACTACCCAAACAGACTGTTTATTGAAGGGAACATTATATAGGGGGAAATGAACATCAGACTTAAGAACACAACTGTCTCCAAAATTAAGATATCAGCAGAAATGTCTTCTTATAATACAGTTAACAATCTTATGCTGTTTCACATGGTTGGGGCTTGTGCTCAGTGAAGGAGAGAAGGACTAATGCTTTTCTAATCCAAAGAAAATTCAGCAGGCTACCTTCTGAATGTACAGATCATTTCCTGAGTTGGTATGTCATCTATTCCACTGAATGCAATTTTGGTGAAAGATACCTATTTAAAAGTTCCAGGAGAAAGTAGTTTCACTTACCACAAGCTATATAATCTCCATTGGAAGCAAGGCCTACAAAGTTTTTTTCATTGATATGGCCCTTGAAGGAGCGTAGGCAGTATGGCTTCCCTACATTCCACAGCTTTAGCTGGCTGTCTGTTGAACTGAGAGAAACACAAGAAGTTAGAACACCTCTAAGATTTCATGACATGAAACGCATCACTACTACTAATCAGAGGCAATCCAGTTTGGTGGTAGGGAATGCAGACTCTGGAGCCAGATTGTCTGAGTCAGAATGCTCAGTATGCTATTATTTGCTTTTGACCTTAGGAAAGTTAATACAAACTCTTTTGCCTCAATATTTTCATCAGTTAAATATGAAATATAGTTTTTCCTACTTTACATGATTAGACGAATCCTAGAAGAGATTGAAAAAAAATTAAATCAATTTATTTAAATGCTTTCAATAGTCCCTGGGCACATAGGAAGTATAACCATTAGCCATCAATAACACCATATGACCACCATCAAACAATAAGAAAGCTCTATTGGGAGTTGTGTTCCCAATTTCAGTTGATTTATTTTTTCAACTGTTCAATTATATTAGTACATTAAATATAAACTATCTTCACAGCTGAGTTGTACCTACAGGCAAGGAATACTATGAATGTTTGGTCTATACAGTTTACCTTACTATTATGCAAATGCAGCTGTTAATCAAAAAATAATTGAATATAAAAATCAACACTAATCCTATCATGCAAAGACAGTCTGAGGATTTGAATAAAATACTCAATACTCCTGACTTTTTATTATAAAAATTGAATCATACAGCATATTATTTTTGCAAAGTGCTTCTTCTTCATCCAACAATTTGTTTTACATTTTGTGTGAAATAAACACATTTCTCTATTAATGACTATATAATAAATCATCTTTTCTCTAACAGTCACAGACTAGGGCACCATGCTAAATGTTTGACATACAATGTTTTATTCAAAGAATCACAGCATATAAGTAGTATTCTCAGTTCCATTTCAGAGGTGAGGGAACAGATATTGAAGGTTAAGAATATTTTTAAGGTAACACTGCTAGTAAATAGTAGAGCCAAGATTGAAACTCTTATTTCACAGGCCACATTCCAAATTTCCAAAACTCTATTGCTTCTCATTATTTTTCAACATAGATTTATTCTCAGACATTTATGCTGTTTTTTGGTTTTGGGGGTTTTTTGGCCATGCCATGCAGCTTGCGTAGTTCCCCGACCAGCGTTCGAACCTGGACCCTGGCAGTGGAAGTGCAGAGCTATAACCACTGGACCGCCAGGGAATTTCTGACATTTATGTTGTTTTAAATTTTTTTTTCTGCTAGTCAAAGAATTCAGAGGCTGCAGCAACATGTATGCGTAGGATTGTTTTAATATTACTTTTTTCATATTTCCAAATATACTTGTGGGTAAACTTGTCTCACATACTTTTAAACACCAAATATGTTCAAGAGGAAAATCATCATGATTTATAAACACCAAAAAGGAAAAAAGACTGGTGAATATATATACCACAAATCTACATTAAAAAAGGTCAACTAAGATTTCGAATTTATACAGTTAAGCATACATATACTTCAACTTCCTGGCTTCCCTGGTGGCTCAGACAGTAAAGAATCTGCCAATCTGCCTGCAATGAAGAGACCTGGGTTCAATCCCTGGGTAGGGAAGATCCCCTGGAGAAGGAAATGGCTACCCACTCCAGTATTTTCGCTTGCCTGGAAAATCAGACAGAGGAGCCTGGGGGGCTATGGCCCTTTGGGTTGTAAAGAGCTGCACACGACTGAGCAACTAACACTTCACTTCTTACTTCAACTAGTTGAAATCAAAGTAACTGATTCAACACTTATAAGTCTGAAATTTAAGAAAGAACATTTTTGCCATGTATCATTCATATTTGAATCTGAATAAAGTTTTCGTTATTTACTGCCCATTATTACTTCTAAAGAAGGAGACTTTTTGACTGGTCATCATTTTAATATACATTTGTGAACTAATTTTCTGTTAACTCCCCTTAGAAATTCAGCTCTCATTTTCTTTTTTCCCTTTTTTCTTTTTTTTAAATAACAATCAAATTACCTTGTTAAATCAACTCAAATTACCAAGTTCTTATCTAGAGCAACCAGTATGGAGACAGATGTGGTGGGAGATCCCAAGTATAAGGCCCTGGTGTTAATAATCTCCTAGGATATATTAGAAACTATGTGAAAGAAAGAAAACAATGTATGAATAAGCTTGAGCAGAAATAATATATATGAAAAAAGGAGACTGAGAATGGGCTTTTACTAGGGTAATATAAAGAGAACAATAAAATGGATAACAGAAGGGACTGTCCCTGTTGGTAGAAAAGCTTAATCAACACTATTTTAGCAACTGAGATGTACTTTTCTGGTTGACACCTTTTTTACCTTCAACAAAATAAAAGATAACTAAAAGCTTATTTATGGCTCTCTAGTTCAGAAGGCGTCTTAAAGAATATTTGTCAGGTATAAGCAGTCATATTTAGAAAGTTCTCTTCAAAATATAGGTAAAACTCACCATGAAATCATAGGGAGATCAAGTAACATGGAATCATAAAATACTGATTCCAAGTTTAAAACAATATTCAATCAAATATTGCTTTAAACCCCAAATTATACTACTGTGCCACAATACAAATATATAAAAACATACAGTGCTCTTTAGTAAATGAAACTCTTCTCATTATTATATTGTATCAACTGTTGTTTCTCTGTTTTTTAAGGAGCAGGGGCTGAAATTCAATCTGAAGTTCAAATGTTTAAGGGGGCAACTTTAAAAAATATAGCATCATCTGGATTTTCTTCACAAATAACATATAAAAGAGAGCAATACAGATGAAAATACACATGTATTTTAATTAAATAAGTTATAAAATTCTACTATTTTAAGAAAAAGTACATATACCACAGTGTTACTCTTCAGAAAACCCATGGTGACATTACAAACCAGTACACGATGACATGTTAAACTCAATTTCTGAAAAGAGTAATACTCACGCAGAGACGATTTCCTCACCACTCACAAACTTCGCGTAAGAGACGGCTTTTCGGTGTCCTTTGAATACCATGATTGGCTGTTTAGTGTTACGAAGATCATAGTAGTGAACACAGTGATCTAAAAGAAAAACAAACAGAAAAGAAGAAAAAAATGCAGTAAATGAAGAAATGGAAAGCAAAGCTAATTTTAACTGGTTTGAGGGTATTTCATCAATGTTTCAGAAACAATATCCAACCTATAATACTCAGAAAACTAAGGGTAACGACTCATTTTCAAAGATAAGCAAATAGAGAAAGTTTTGTTTCGTAGCTAGGAGAATACGGTTAGTACAAAACAGTGTATACACATATGCCAATGTGAGTGTGAAAGGGAGTCCCACTGATATTTCTTGAGATCCTGGCCCCAGAAATAGTATTAAGAGTTCCAAAACACTGGAAAAATTTTAATGTATCCTTACGTTCTGATGGCTTGAGAAAAGTAATGTAAACATTTTGGGCTTCAAGTTAAACAAAATGCAATACAATTTTGCTTCCCACATTTGCTTTTTAAAATATACTTTCTTGAGATACATTTTCCATATCGTAAAAATCTACTCACTGCAAGTACATGATTCAATGATTTTTATTAACTTTACCCAGTGGTGCAAGCATCATCATAAATCAGTTTTAGAACATTTTCTTCATTCCAATAAGACCCCTCACGCATATTTACCACCCACTAACCTAGGCAACTGCTATATTTTACCTCTATAAATTTGCCTTTTTCTGAAAACTTTTATACAAATGGAATCATACTATATGTAACTTTTATGTATGGATGGCTTCTTTACCTAATGTTTCTACAGTCCATCCACAGGTTTAACTGTGTTAGCAGTTCATTCTTTTCTGTTGCTAAATAGTATCCACTGTGTGGATATACCACATCTTGTCCACCCACTCACCAGTTTATGGATATTTGTTTCAATTTTTTGATTATTGTGAATAATGTTGCTATTAAACACTCACATTCAAATCTTTGTATAGACATTTATTTAGGTCTTATGCAAATACCTGAAAAGTGCAAACTCTGTATCATGTTACAATCTTGTGTTTAACTCTGAGAAACTGACAAACTGCAGGATATCATTTCACACTCCCACCAACACATGACAGTTCCAATCCCATTATTGAGTTCTTTGAAACTCTTGGATACACATCGGAAATGCGTTTTGCAAATATTTTCAACCATTCTGTTGCTTATCTTTTCAGATAAGTACAGAAGCTTTTGTACTTTGATAAGTTTTTAACTTTATAAGGTTCATTTTAACTTTTTTTATAGAACACTCGGTATTGTAAATATAAAAACTGACTAACCCAAGTTCTTAAAGATTTTTCTATTTTTTTCCCCTAAGTTTTATTGTTTTGGTTCTTACATTTAAGTCTGTGATCAATTTTAAGTTAATTTCTGTGCATGGTGTGAAGTAAAGGCCTTAGTAAATATTTTTGCATGTGGATGGATATGAATCCAATTGTCCCAGTATCATTTGAGACAGACTACTTTTTCCCCAATGAATTGCTTGGCACCTTTACTGAAAATGAATGGACTATAAATAAGGATTTGTTTCTGGATTCTTAATTCTTAATCAATTGATCCATGCATATCTACTCTTCTGCTAGTACAACAATGTCTTAATAAATAGAGCTTTATAATTCTGAAATAGGGAAGAAAAAGTCCTCAAACCTTATTCCTTCTCAAAATTGTTTTGGTAGTTCCTGGTCTTTTCCATTTTGAGTTTATTTTACTTTGAGTTCATTGAGCTTCCTGGATGTGTAAAGTGATGTTTATTAAACAATTGGGAAAGATCTAGGCTATTCTTTCCTCAAATTTTTCCTGGCTCTTCTCTCTCACCTTACCCTCTGTGAGTCTGCACTGTATGTACTGGTATGTCCAATAGTGTCTCACAGGTTTCCGACGCTTCATTCATTTTTCTCTTCATTCTTTTTTCTCCCTGTTACTTAGACTGAATAACACTATTGATCTGCCTTTTGAGTTCACTGATTCTTTTGCCAGCTCAAATTTGCTCTTGAGTCCCTCCAGTTATTTCTTCTTTTCAGTTACTACACTTTTCAACTACAGAGTTCTGATTTGATTTTTATTTCTATTTTTAATACTATTTGAAAAGATATATTTGTCATATTTCCCCTTAACTCCTTAATTATGGTTTAATTCATTGAATATTATCTATAAAAGCTGACTAGTCTCAATCTAGTAAGCCCAACATATGGAATGGAGAAGGCAACGGCAACCCACTCCAGTACTCTTGCCTGGAAAATCCCATGGACGGAGGAGCTTGGTAGGCTGCAGTCCATGGGGTCGCTAAGAGTCAGACATGACTGAGCGACTTCACTTTCACGCATTGGAGAAGGAAATGGCAACCCACTCCAGTGTTCTTGCTTGGAGAATCCCAGGGACAGAGGAGCCTGGTGGGCTGCCGTCTATGGGGGTCGCACAGAGTTGGACACGACTGAAGTGACTTAGCAGCAGCAGCAACATATGGGATAGTTTTTATCGATTGAATTTTTCCTGCTTCTTGGTATATATCATAAACTTTTTTCTCAAAAACTAGACATTTCAGAGAAATGGATAAAGAAGATGTGGTACAAATACACAATGGAATATTCCTCAAGCCATTAAAAAGAATGAAATAATGCCAATTCAGCAACATGGATGGACCTAGAGACTGTCATACTGAGTGAGGTCCAGTCAGAGAAGGAGAAGAATTCTATGACATCCTTTATATGTGGAATCTAAAAAGAAATGATACAAATGATCAGATCAGATCAGATCAGTCGCTCAGTCGTGTCCAACTCTTTGCGACCCCATGAATCGCGGCACGCCAGGCCTCCCTGTCCATCACCAACTCCCGGACTTCACCCAGACTCACGTCCATCGAGTCAGTGACGCCATCCAGCCATCTCATCCTCTGTCGTCCCCTTCTCCTCCTGCCCCCAATCCCTCCCAGCATCAGAGTCTTTTCCAATGAGTCAACTC
>NW_011494861.1:17429050-17469365 GCF_000754665.1 Bison bison bison
CCTGCATACAAATTTCTCAAGAGGCAGGGGGGACCTGGGGGGACTATGGCTTCACTGTGAATGATGACTGCAGCCATGAAACTAAAAGGCACTTGCTCGTTGGAAGGAAAGCTATGACAAAACTAGACAGTATATTAAAAAGTAGAGACATCACTTTGCCAACAGAGGTCCACATGGTCAAAGCTATGGTTTTTCCAGTAGTCAGATATGGATGTGAGAGTTAGACCATAAAGAAGGCTGAGCACCAAAGAACTGATGTTTTCTAACTGTGGTGCTGGAGAAGACTCTTGAGAGACCCTTAGACTGCAAGGAGATCAAACCAGTTAATCTTAAAGGAAATCAACCCTAAATATTAATTGGAAGGACTGGTACTGAAGCTGAAGCTCTAATATTTTGGCCGCCTGATGTGAAGAGCTGACTCACTGGAAAAGACCCCAATGCTGGGAAAGATCGAGGGTAGGAGGAGAAGGGGATGACAGAGGAAGAGATGGTTGGACGGCATCACTGAATCAATGGATGTGAGTCTGAGCAAACCCCAGGAGATAGTGTAGGGCAGGACCCCAGCACCCTGGAGTCCATGGGGCTGCAAAGTCGGACAGGACCGAGCAACTGAATAACAACAACAACATGACTTGTTGGTTTTAATTACCTCTGGCGGGAGAAATGTGTTTTCCTTAAACTCTTTCCCTTAAAAGTGTTTCTCAGACTGGAAACAGGGAAAATAGTGTTTAAATTTTCATACTCAGTAACAGGACCTAGTACACGTTCTATGCATAGATATTAGTGGCTAAACAATGATAACACTGTTAAGTTTTATCATTGGAAAACAAACAAATTTGTATCAAATATAGAAAAGTTTTAAAATTTGTTTCTGTTATTTGAATTCACTTGAAAGTATACACAACAAATTACTTGTGGAATATATAGTTTTATTATCATACTACTGTAATATGGCACAACACACAATCTAGAATATTCAGTGGCTTATAAAATACTAAATAAGCACAAAATGCTAGCAAAATTTCCTGGTTTCACAGTTTACCTGCTTTGGAATCAGTTCCTGTGCGATAAACTGTGTGTTAATCACCAGGGAAATTCAAGGATCTGTTTTCCTCTTCAACTTAGTAGGTGACTTTTTTTTACATTAAACTTTTATAAAATTATTCAATCATAAATATAAATTCAGAGGCAATGCTCTGCAAATCTTAATGGCTTTAGAAATACAAAATCAGCATTGCCACAAGAGAAATAAAATGGAGTAGTAATCTATTTCCTAGATTGCTAAGTTTACACACAGGCAAATAAACACCTGCAAAAATATGTGTTTATTCTTTGAGAATGAATTTGCTTCCGTCTTCACTGATCTGCTTTACTTCAATCTCTTTTCAAACACTTTTGCTTTAAGGAATCAATGTAAACAATGCTTAAGTAATAACTAATAAACACTGGGGATACTTTAAACTATTTTCATTACTAGAAAGGCAATAAAGCCAAAGTAAAAATAAACCATATGGACAAGTAAAGATTGTAAATAAATCTACTGATTTATTTCAAATATCTAGAAAATAGTTGTCTAAATTAGTGATAGTAGGAAAGAACCAAAAAAGCTTAGACAGGGTTCTTATACATACAGCATTTAGCTGATCATTTTTAAATTTTTAGTAAAATAACCCAATCAGGGGATTTGGTTTTTCAAATGGTAAATTCAATCTGTTTAAATTTACTGTGATCAGATTAGTCAAATGTTTGGATTAACTCTCATCATTATTTAGTTTTTTACTTTTTTTATCCTGGCGTTTTCTGTGGTTCTTCATTTCCTGCCTTGTAGCTGCCGCTGCTAAGTCGCTTCAGTTGTGTCCGACTCTGTGCGACCCCATAGACGGCAGCCCACTAGGCTCCTCTGTCCTTGGGATTCTCCAGGCAAGAATACTGGAGTGGGTTGCCATTACAAACTGAGTTTTCTCTCTTATTGTAGGTTTGAAAGTAGAGTTTCTACTTCTATTCTTTAATGATTTAAAATTTGAGAATGCAGGCATGACTTTAAGGACAAAGTTAATTAATAGTTATACAGACTATATAAAAACCTTACATTGTTTCCATTTCATGAATACTCCTCCAAAACCTAGGTTACATTTTAATTGTCCAAATTTTTACTTCCACCTTTAAAAAATCCCCAAAAATGGCACCCCACTCCAGTACTCTTGCCTGGGAAATCCCATGGACAGAGGAGCCTGGCAGGCTACAGTCCATGGGGTTGCAAAGAGTTGGACATAACTTAGTGACTAAACAACAACAATAGATGTTAACTTCGGAGAAGGCAGTGGCACCCCACTCCAGTACTCTTGCCTGGAAAATCCCATGGACGGAGGAGCCTGGTGGGCTGCAGTCCATGGGGTCTCGAAGAGTCAGACACGACTGAGCGACTTCACTTTCACTTTTCATTTTCATGCACTAGAGAAGGAAATGGCAACCCGCTCCAGTGTTGTTGCCTGGAGAATCCCAGGGGCGGGGGGGCCTGATGGGCTGCCGTCTATAGGGTCACGACTGAAGCAACTTAGCAGCAGTCTTATTTTTCTATTATTGTTGTTTTATAGACTCAATACTAGCTAAGATTTATCCACATATATGAATCTCTTTGCTCACAGGATTTCATTCCTTACATTTTATTCAATTCTTGATATAATTCTCTTCTTTTGTTTATTTCTCTGTGATGGGGTAGGAAGAAGAAGCATCCCATACCATGAAGGCAGTGGTTAGAATTCTCAGAGTCAAATCCTCTACACCACTCAGAGCCCAGGCTAAGATGAAGTTTCCAGAACTGTCACCTTGCAAATAAGCAATTACAACACTCTAGGTACACAGTTCCCAGGTCCACACCATCTGTTCCCTCCCTACTAACTCTTCAACATCCAGAGCCCTGGATTACTGAGGCCAGCAACTTCCCATCACCAGCAGGGAACAGAACTTCAGCTCACATGTCTAATTCTCTGGTTTTTATATTCTGCTTTGTTGGTGACCCTTCACTATTTCAATACTCTGTAAGCTATGTATCTAAAAGAGTATTTTATGTATTTTACCTAAAGTAGTGTTTAGCTAAAATATAAATGTTCACTGACAGAGGATTTTCAGTTTATCTAGTCTATCACACGATGGACTGGAAGAAGCACAAGCTGGAATCAAGATTTGCCAGGAGAAATATCAATAACTGCAGATATGCAGATGGCACCACCCTTATGGCAGAAAGTGAAGAGGAACAAGAAGTCTCTTGATGAAAGTGAAAGTGGAGAGTGAAAAAGTTGGCTTAAAGCTCAACATTCAGAAAACGAAGATCATGGCATTTGGTCCCATCACTTCATGGCAAATAGATGGGGAAACAGTGGAAACAGTGTCAGACTTTATGTTTTTGGGCTCCAAAATCACTGCAGATGGTGACTGCAGCCATGAAATTAAAAGACGCTTACTTCTTGGAAGGAAAGTTATGACCAACCTAGATAGCATATTGAAAAGCAGAGACATTTGCCAACAAAAGTCCGTCTAGTCAAGGCTATGGTTTTTCCTGTGGTCATGTATGGATGTGAGAGATGGACTGTGAAGAAGGCTGAGTGCCGAAGAATTGATGCTTTTGAACTGTGGTGTTGGAGAAGACTCTTGAGAGTCCCTTGGACTGCAAGGAGATCCAACCAGTCCATTCTGAAGGAGATCAGCCCTCGGATTTCTTTGGAAGGAATGATGCTGAAGCTGAAACTCCAGTACTTTGGCCACCTTATGCAAAGAGTTGACTCATTGGAAAAGACCCTGATGCTGGGAGGGGTTGGGGGCAGGAGGAGAAGGGGACGACAGAGGATGAGATGGCTAGATGGCATCACCAACTCAATGGACGTGAGTTTGAGTGAACTCCAGGAGTTGGTGATGGACAGGGAGGCCTGGCGTGCTGCGATTCATGGGGTCACAAAGAGTTGGACACGACTGAGCAACTGAACTGATGCTGTTTTTAAAGAGTCATAATGAATCATAATATCTCAATAATAATAGTTCATTAAAAATAATACTAGTTCATAAGAAAAAACAATTTGGCTTTTCTATTTTACTAGACAGATTTGGTCCTTATGTTTTGCTAAATGATATTAAAACAAAGACAATACTTTAATGCAATGAAGTTCATCAAACAAAGATTTCTATGACATATAAAATATCTTCATTATTTAGCCTTTATCTGCATTTCCATATTCTTGTTTCACCAATTCAGTAACCAGTAAATACTTTTAGCAAGAATAGTTATTCCTGTCCCAGGAGAAGTCAGAGGGGTACACATGAAAACAATCTGAGGAGCAATTCTGAAACGCAAATGCTTGGTCTCCTCTCTTAAGAGTCCAATTCAGTAGGTCTATAATAGGGCCCAGACGTGAATAATGCTTCAGCTTTTTAAACAAGACTGATACATTTCAGATTTTTAAAAACACTATTTTATTACTATTTTTTTTACAACATATTATATAACTTACTTGTCTACCTTTCTGTGATTTCCTGAATTTTAGGATTATTTTCTATTTTACTTTAATTTTTTATTTTATAGATGGTAACAAATACAAAGTTATTTTAAAAATAAGTGTTCCCCTGCCTTGTGACCTCAGCTCTCTGAGGGGATCAGGAAAAGTTATAATTTTGTTTCTCATAAAGTGTTTTTTGCTTTTAAGATGAAGGTAACATTTTTTTCGGTAGCTTTCTATAAACTAAGCCAAAGTGCTATGTTTTGACAACATTTCCTCATCACATCTATAGAGCACACATTCTTGCACACTTGTAAGAAAACTACACTGACCTGGCCTGGTGTAGTGTTTCTTCTCATTCACACCAGCCTACCAGAGTAACAGCTCAGTCTTTCCTTATTCACTTTGCAGTAGCATCTATAAGTATCTTGGCTAGAAAATTTTAATATGTAGAACAATTTAATATATTTAATAAAAATTTAATATAATTTAATATATTGGCAATCCTGGTCTCACAATCAGTTGTCTCTGTGACATCAGTATCACTATATACCCAGTTAGAAATAAAGTCTGACAAAATGACTCATAAAAGGAATAAATATAGGGAAGTCAATTCTAAGCTGATAGAAGACAAATAATTTATTATTTTGTCAGCAAAATCTCAGATTTCTGCTTGATTAGTAGTCTGAAAAAGGCATTTACTCAATTTTTCTGGCATGGCAGAAGAACTGTAAAACAAAGAGATAACAAGAATTGAAGAATGAACTGGTGGCAATGAAAGGAAATCAGGAAATGTATATGTAAGAGACTCAAACACGGGCTTGAGAGCCACTGGTAAAGGGGGCATAACACATAAGACTAGAGGAAAACAGGAGAAGGAAGAGGAACAGGACGCAGGGGAGAAGGAGAAGGGCACTGATAGAAGAAATGGAGGCTGGTAAGGGAGGAGAGAGGAAAGGAGAATCACAAGAGTGAAAGATCAGGGAAGAAGGGCAGAACGGAAAAGGGAAAGATGGAGGGGAAGAAGACAGAGGAAGGAGAGAAGGAAACAAAAGAGAGGGAGAGAAAAGGAAGGAAGAGAAGGAAGGGCAGCTGAGAGAGAGCACTAGAGAACATGAACAAGCAAGAGGCAACACATCTATAGGCAAGAAAAAATTTTCTCTGATTCTGAACTACAACCACAGACAGTTCTATAATGGCAGTGTTCTTTTCACACTCATGTGTGAACTTATGAAAAAAACCCACATCTTACTAAAACTCCTTCATTTATACCATAAAAATACATATTTCTTAATAACTACAAATGTTCTTTTCATTTAACGTTGTGTGATAACTCATTTAAAGACTAACCAAACAATTAGTTAGATTCACTGGTGGTTCAGAGTGGAAAGAATCTGCCTGCAATGCAGGAGACCTGGGTTTGATCCCTGGGTTGGGAAGATTCTTGCCAGGAGAATTCCATGGAGTGAGGAGCCTGGCGGGCTACAGTGCATGGGGTCACAAAGAGTTGGACACAACTGAGTGACTTCCATTTCACTTTTCAATCTAACAATTTTAAAGCATTTAGCACCTGTTTTTTGACAGGTAATAGCTATGAGTAATAGCTACTCATTGATTCTTTGCTGACTACAACTATCTACCTACATCTGTCCCCAAATTAACTAACCAAGTAGACTTCTATGTTTCCTAAATGAATACTGAAAACTATAGCCTCATAAATTTTAAAATCAAAGTCTAAAATTTTTCATCATAAACTTTCAAGAGCTGCCGTCTACAACATATTTAAATAATAACATTTTAAAATATGAATTAAGTATATCTAATGAAATCTAAACATCACAATAGTTTGATGTTGAACATCACCCATTAAAAATACACATAAATTATTATTTAATAATGGAAAACTTTGTGTAATCTTTTCTTTGAATTTTGTTTCATTTCCCTTGCAAAATAAAATGTATCTAGTCGATTTTATACTGTCTTTTTAGACTGTCTTACTTAGCATTCTCTCCTTTGAAAAAGAAAAATGTACACAATACAAACATTAATTTTCTGTGACCAAAATGCTCTAATTGTAAGACATTTTTTCCACTTGAGTTACGATTAAAGTTATCAGTAAACAATTGATAAAAAACAATAAATTTTGATAATTATTAAACAAAAGTAGTATTTTATCAGGGCTTCCCAGGTGGCACAGTGGTAAGAAACCTGCTAATGCAGGCGACACAAGGCATGTGGGTTGGGTCCCTGGTTTGGAAAGATCCCCAGGAGTGGGAAATGGCAACCTGCTCCAGTTTTCTTGCCTGGAAAATTCCACGGACTGAGGAGCCTCGTGGGCTACAGTCCATGGGTTCACAAAAGAATTGCACACGACTGAGTAACTAAGCACACAGCACACAATATTTTATTAGAAATACATATCTTCGTAAGACGGTTGTAGCACAGCCTCTCCCTCTGCTTTTTGTCTTGGTAACTACAGATGAGTTTACCTACTCTTAGAATTCCATTTTTATTGTTGGTATTAATTTTATTCCTATAGTTTCATTTATAAATTTATACAGATAC
Organism: Bison bison bison; assembly: GCF_000754665.1. NCBI lineage: Eukaryota > Metazoa > Chordata > Mammalia > Artiodactyla > Bovidae > Bison > Bison bison. The sequence continues at coordinate 17,436,103 of NW_011494861.1, forward strand.
AGTCATAAAAGATGGAAAATGTCATAGTAATGTCATTCAATTTTTTAAATCCCATGTCTGTGCCCCAAATCACAGTCACCTATTGTTAAAAATATTTTTAATGATTTGACATCTTGATTGGACTGTGCCTTAATTTTTTATTTAACACAAGGAACTACAATCATCTACCTTGTTACCTAGTAATTGAGAATATTTTACAAATCACAATTTTTGCAAAGTAATAAAATGGTTTTAACAACATCAAACCAATGTGCAGAAATACAATACCTTATCCCAAGCACTTGGGACAGATAAGCTTCATAATTCTAAACTTTTCACTTTTTGAAAGGAAATATGAAACACTCCAAATAAGGGTTGTGTCTGCACTCTGTAACCAAATACATTCATGTTTCTACTGGAAAACTTGTGAACAATTACACGAAGTGGGATATATAAAGATAAGCAGATATCTAATCATGCCATCAAATGAAATGAATTTTTGGTATTCAGAACTTCCAAGATTTTCAAATTGCAGATAATGGACCACTGACCAGTATTAATTGTATCTGTTTATTATCCAACTGAAGTAAGAAGATCTACATCAATACTTAGTGCTAATGGCTACTTTGATTTGCTCCCATAGAACTTGAAAATAAGGAACAATGTATACACTTTTTGACAAAACTGAAGAAAGAAGTCCTTTAAAGAAAAAAATAAATTTCACACACTTTCACTGTTTCAAGAAATATCTAAAGTAAAAGAACTAAAACAAAGTACAAAATATCCTTTTTCTAACACAATGTTTCACTCTTAACAGAAATATTTTTAAGACAAAGGATGACAGCAAGTTACTCAGTAACATTTAGGAAAAAAGAGTTCTTTGTTAGGTAATCCTGAGGTTTTTACAACCTGGCAAAATGTATCATCTTGAGACTCATAATAATGAGTATGCCTTTCTTCTGTAAAACAGAAAAAAGCTATTATAGAAGCTGAAGAAGACAAGGAGGCACTGGCATGGTATCTTAGGCTTCACTGCCAGGCATACCAACTTATATATGAACTTTGAGGATCTACATAAATTCTGAATGCCTTCTACATAAACCCTGAATACCTCCAGTGTTCCATCAGGGTTTTCTTACTTCAGTTTGGAGACCTTTGCTTCAGATTACATGTCATGTATTTAAGTATGCATTTTTACATGTGAAGATTATAAAGCATACACACAAAGGTAGTAGAGTATTTTTATGTAAAATTTCCCCTGTGATTTCACACAAGGGGAAGCCAGTGAAGGTAATATAATTAGCTAACGTACCTTGACACTCAATAATGAACAATTCTTTCATAAACAGAAGATGATTAGAGCCTTGATAATTATGTAGCCTTTATTCACTCAGTATCATAAAATTTCTAAGAACAGAGCATTAATTAGTCATTACCACAAAATTGTGGTATAACAAACTATTCTAAAATTTAATAGCTTAGAGCCATCATTTATTTTCACAGATCTGAGAGACAGCTTAGTGTTGGCTAATTTCAGTAGCACTTCTTTATGAGGCTGAAGGTTGAATGATTTGGCTGGGGCAAATCAGCGCCACTCCAAGTGGCTTTCCTCCTCTCACTGGGACCAGCAGCTGGTTGATCATGTTCTCTTCCTGGTGATGGCAAAGGGGCAAAAGTAAGCAAGCCCAACTGGGAAAGTGCATTTCAAACTTTTTGTCAATTTTATATCTAATATAACTGGAGCCAAAGCAAGTCTCATGGACAAGTTCAAGGTCAGGGTGGGGTTGGTTCTGACAGTGGGAAAAAACTGTTTCATATCAAAGCACATAAGTACACAGAGGAGTAAAGAGCTAAGACCAATAATGCAATTTAATATAAATTTTAAAATCTGAAACAAATCTTTCAGCATTAACAATAGCTTAATATTTAAACAGGCCAATTTAATTGGCTCTGCTTTTAATGTAAAATTCGTAGAGTTTAAAACACAGTTTATACAGCTTAAGAGTAATTCAGAACCACTAGAGGAAGAAATAACACTTGAAATATTAAGAGGTACAAGCACTACACATTCATATGTTGAATGGTCACAAAAAGATGAAATAATAATCACTAAACAGAAAGAAAGCTAGCTTAGTGAAACTTTGGAGCTCATGGCTTGTAATACTGACATGGCAACCTATATATGTTTCAAACTAAGATCTCTAGGGGGAAAAAAGAACAATCACATTTTATGTAATTCAATTATGTCCTTTAAGATAATATGTTAACCATGGTCTCTGTCTAATGATACCTGGAACTAAGATACTACTAGCTAAATTTTATTGTCTAGAGCAGTCTTTTGTAATATAGCCTCTTCTCCAATACTTATCCAAATTTTCCCACTAAAGAAATAATATGTAAATTACATGATTCATTACTCTACTGTATTTAGTATATCTAAAAAAACTAACCTTACAAACAAAATGTAAAAACACCAAATAAATGTTCAAGTTCAGAAAAATGATTTCAATTTTTAATGTAAGTATTTCAAAAATATTTAAAGTATTTCATTTGACAGATTTACAATAATCTGCAACAGTAAGCCCTATTCAGAAATAACTTAAAAAAAAAAAAAAAAAAAACAACAACTTCAGGAAAACATACTTTCTGGAACCCATTAAGTAAATCACAAATACCAGGAAGTAAAAATCTTTCTTATTGAGTGAATATTTGAATAAACAATGATACTCATATTTAATCTGGAATTGTTGCTGTTTAGTCACTAAGTTGTGTCTGACCCTTTGCAACGCCATGAACTGTAGCCCACCAGGCTTCTTTGTACATGGGATTTCCCAGGCAAGATTATTGAAGTGAGTTGCTACTTCCTTCTCCAGGGGATCTACCCAACCCAGGGATGAAACCTGTGTCTCCTTCTTGGCAGACAGATTGTTTACCATTGAGCCACCTGGGAAGCCCCATTCTTGCATTAAGCTTATTCTAACAATTCCCTTAAACATAAATGATCATGTCTTTGATGGCGGTTTAGTCACTAAGTCATGTCCGACTCTTGTGACTCCATGGACTATAGTCTGCAAGGCTCCTCTATCCATGGGATTCTCCAGGTAAGAATACTGGAGTGGGCTGCCATTCCCTTCTCCAGGAGATTTTTCGGACCCAGGGATTGAACCAGGTCTTTCTAGTCAAGAGAGTAACAGGTAAATTTGGCCTTGAAGTACAAAACGAAGCAGGTCAAAGGCTAACAGAGTTTTACCAAGAGAATGCACTGGTCATGACAGCAAACATCCTCTTCCAATAACACAAAAGAAGACTCTACACGTGGACATCACCAGATGGTCAATCTGAAATCAGATTGATTATATTCTTTGCAGCCAAAGGTGGAGAAGATCTATACAGCTAGCAAAAACAAGACTGGGAGCTGACTGTGGCTCAGATCATGAACTCCTTATTGTCAAATTCAGACTGAAATTGAAGAAAGTAGGGAAAACCACTAGACCATTCAGGTATGACCTAAATCAAATCCCTTAGGATTATACAGTGGAAGTGACAAATAGATTCAAGGGATTAGATCTAATAGAGTGCCTGAAGAACTATGGATGGAGGTTCATGACATTGTACAAGAGGCAGTGATTAAGACAATCCCCAAGAAAAAGAACTGTAAAAAGGGAAAACAGTTGTCTGACGAGGCCTTACAAATAGCTGAGAAAAGAGGAGAAGCTAAAGGCAAAGGAGAAAAGGAAAGATACATGTAGTTGAATGCAGAGTTCCAAAGAATAGCAAGGAGAGATAAGAAAGCCTTTCTCAGTGATCAGTGCAAAGAAATAGAGGAAAACGATAGAATGGGAAAGACTAGAGATCTCTTCAAGAAAATTAGATACTAAGGGAATGTTTCATGCAAAGATGGGCACAATTAATGACAGAAATGGTATGGACCTAACAGAAGCAGAAGATATTAAGAGGTGGTAAAAATACACAGAAGAACTATACAAAAAAGATCTTCATGACCCAGATAACCACGATGCTGTGATCACTCACCTAGAGCCAGATATCTCAGAATGTGAAGTCAAGTGGGCTTTAGGAAGCCCACAAAGCTAGTGGAGCTGATGGAATTCCAGGTGAGCTATTTCAAATCCCGAAATACGATGCTGTGAAAGTGCTGCACTCAATATGCCAACAAATTTGGAAAACTCAGCAGTGGCCACAGGACTGGAAACGGTCAGTTTTCATTCCAACCCCAAAGAATGGCAATGCAAAAGAATGCTCAAACTATTGCACAATTGCACTCATCTCACATGCTAGCAAAGTAATGCTCAAAATTCTCCAAGCCAGGCTTCAACAGTACCTGAACCGTGAAGTTCCAGATGTTCAAGCTGGGTTTAGAAAAGGCAGAGGAATCAGAGATCAAATTGCCAACATCTGCTGGATCATTGAAAAAGCAAGAGAGTTCCAGAAAAACATCTACTTCTGCTTTATGGACTATGCCAAAGCCTTTGACTGTGTGGATCACAACGAACTATGGAAAATTGTTCAAGAGATGGGAATACCAGACCACCTTACCTGCCTCCTGAGAAATCTGTATGCCGGTCAAGAAGCAACAGTCAGAACCGGACATGGAACAACAGACAGGTTCCAAATCGGGAAAGGAGTATGTCAAGGCTATATATTGTCACCCTGCTTATTTAACTTGTATGCAGAGTACATCATGCGATATGCCAGGTTGGATGAGGCACAAGCTGGAATCAAGACTGCCGGGAGAAATATCAATAACATCAGATATACAGATGATACCACCCTTATGGCTGAATTAAAGAGCCTCTTAATGAAAGTGAAAGAGAAGAGTGAAAAAGTTGGCTTAACACTCAAGATTCAGGAAACTAAGATCATGGCATCTGGTCCCATCACTTCACAGATGGGGAAATAATGGAAACAGAAACTTCATTTTGGGGGGCTCCAAAATCACTGCAGATGGTGACTGCAGCCATGAAATTAAAAGACCCTTGCTCCTTGGAAGAAAAGCTATGACAGACCTAGACAGCATATTAAAAAGCAGAGACATTATTTTGCCAACAAAAGTCCATCTAGTCAAAGCTATGGTTTTTCCAGTAGTCATGGATGGATGTGAGAATTGAACTGTAAAGAAAGCTGAGCGCTGAAGAACTGATGCTTTTGAATTGTGTTGTTGGAGAAGACTCTTGAGAGTCCCTTGGACTGCAAGGAGATCCAACCAGTCCATCCTAAAGAAAGTCAGTCCTTAATATTCATTGGAAGGACTGATGCTGAAGTTGAAACTCCAATACTTTGGTCACCTGATGTGAAGAACTGACTCATCTGAAAAGACCTTGATGCTGGGGAAAATTGAAGGAAGGAGGAAAAGGGGATAACAGAGGATGCGGTGGTTGGAATGGCCTCACCAATTCAATGCACATGAGTTTGAGTAAGCTCTGGGAGTTGGTGATGGACAGGAAAGCCTGGAGTGCTGCAGTCCATGGGGTTGCAAAGAGTCGGACATGACTGAGTGACTGAACTGAACCCCCTTTTTTAATGATCTGCTCACATTTCCTATGGTCAATGTACATATTCCTAAACAGTGCAGTCTGTTTTGCATGCTCATAAATAGAACTGCAGTGTGTTTTTCTGACACTCTTTCATTCAACATTTATGCTCGTTATTCATCCGCATCATTTCATGGAGATGCAGTTCCTTCATTTTCACTGCTGAAAATGTTCTACAATGTGAATATGCAAACAATACAACTATGTACATTAATTAAATACATGTTTCCCTGGGGTGAGGTTTCTCAAACTTCAGTGTGAATAAAAATTATATGGGGAGCCTGTTAAAATAGCTGTTTCCTGTGTCTACCTCTGGAAACTGATTCAGTAGGTGTAGGTCAGGGTGTTAGAATTTGCATTTCTTACAAGCTCCTAGGTGATGCTAATGTTTATGCTTTGAGAAGTAAAGCTGTAGGATATTATTTCCTTATTTATTTGAAGAGTTTTTCATGTAATATAGACATGAAGATTTTATCACTTATATGTGTTCTAAATATCTTCTCCCAATTAATAACTTTTAAAGAAGTTATGTTTTAGGTATTATTTGGTAAATAGAAGTTTTTAATTTTGCTGCAGCCAAATTTATCCACCAAACATTTCATACTTCTCAGTGTTTGCAGTGATTGCTCAATTAGTTTCAAAAAATGAATGATCATGTGCATTATATTAGTAACAGCTGAATAATAAATGCCTGACTTTAAAATATTTCTGCATTTAATGTGAATATAAAATTTCTTGTGAAGTGTATTTTTAATAAAAACCTAGCTAAATGCCACTTACAGGCTGGAAGGCAAGACAGATATAAATAGGTGAAAGATTTACTAGGTGCCTCAAAGTTGCTCTTAAATTCTAGACTATCAAAGGTAGATTTTATGACAAAATAACAGTTTGTTCTTGAATATTGGTGTTAATGCATGCTACTTCCATTTGCATTCACAGAAATTACTTAGAAACTTGAAAACAAAATGTCCTTGACATAGTATAAATAACTGAAACACATGTTTATGAATGCTGTGATGCTAATTAAGATTAAGTAAATATTCAGACACTTAATTTATTTAAATGTGAAGGAAAAGACATTCCCACTGGCAACCACTATATAAAATAAAACACAGACTCTTAGTCTTCAAAAGAAAAAATAACCTTTTTGTTATTTTGTCCAAATCACAAAAATTAGAAAATACTGAAAATGGGGAAACAAATGGTGCATGTTTATATGTATGAAGTGTTTAGTTTGCTGACAGTAACATTGTTTACAGCAACCAAAACTGAAAAGTCTGTTGAAAACACAGTTTAACTAGAATATTTCAGAATTGCTATTTGTTCTAGAAACATTACTCTTTCCCAGTGAATATGTTTATGAGTATAAATATCACTCTTGAATCAGAATAATATGAATTTTACCTTTGACTTACATTAATACCAGTAATTTCTTGGGGTAGGGGACGACACAACTTTAAAGAGTATTACTCAGGAGTACCCAAATTTCCTACCTGTTATCATAATTACAGCTTTAAAATTTGCAAAATGCTTCAAGTTAGTAGTAAGCAAGCAGGTCTACCATTCTATTAAAACCACAGACTGTTAAGAGTTCTATTTACTTTAGGGTAACAGTGCTCTCTCAAACTGGCTTTAGAGAGGATGAACCGGAGAAAAAATAGTTTTCCTTTTTCTACTCAATAAGAAAACACCATGTAGTAATCTAGTAAAAAGACAACTAATAAATGCCTTTACCCTTATGTCAAAAATTGTGTTCTCTCCTCTGGCAAATGCTTCAGAAAAATCTCAGGGCTTAAAAACAGATTTTAAATGGTTTAAAATAAAATCTAAAGCCTTTTTCTCAATATTTAATACAAAAAATATAGTTTAAAACTCTGTAGTCTACTTTTTTCAAGGGGACCATGACCTAGAATTCAGTATTTTAAAAGAAGTACTTGCAAACATTTAGTCCACCTTAAGAAATTTTTCATGCTCTAAGTTCTAGTAAAAAAAAAAAGAAAAAAAAAAACTAACCAACCAATCAATGCCCCCCAAAAGCCATCTTTTTATATTACGTTAAAAGGTGAAAGAGCAAAATGATGAGCACAAAGAGAGAGATGAACTCGTTATCAAATGGAAATATAAGATCTAAAAAGCTTAGAATTAGCATTAGGCATCATTACCCAAGTAGGATCCACAGTGCCCTTTCAACCAGGAGTCAATCTGTAATTGGTGGGGAGTTCACATACTAATTACGTATTATCATAATTTCAAAAGCAATGTTTAAAAATGTACAGCCCGTTCCCAACGTCGAATTCATCATCACAAATGATATTTAATAAGCAACCTCATGATAATGATTCTGTAAGTCTCTCAGGGGCAAAATAAATGGTACAGCTAAAGAGAGGCTGATGTTTTATAGTTTAAGGAGAAACATCTAGGTAATAGCCTACATTCTAAGAAATATTTCAATTCTAAATGAAGATGATTCAGTATCAGTCACTGTCTTCCAGTAATAGTTTTTTTTTTTTTTTTTTTTTACTATGATTAAAGGCATTGATTCTAACCCCTATTTCAAAGCCAGGAAAAATAAGTCCTTAACTCACATCAACTATTCAGCATTATGAAGGATGGGGCAGATGACATTTAGTATCCGTTCCCAGCACCTTATAGAATTTACAGCCAATGGAAGATGGAAAGTAAAAACTATATTGCCCAGATTCTCATGTAGCTATGCTTCTAGATGTGAATCAGATTTCACAATGGGATGCACTTATGTATGATTTGAAAGGTTGGAATTCTGTGGTCATTCTGCGTTGGAAATATGTGTTGCAAGTATCACTGTAAAGATGTGGATGTTCTCTGGAACAGATGCAATACTGTGGCAATTACAGTGTCTGCTACAGAGTCTGCGGCTCTGTGGCAATTACAGTGAATTTTTGATCCTTTGATTACAGCCATGGCATCACATTCTCGATCTCAACAAACGTTGATCACAACAGTTCCAATGGCCAAGAAAGAAAGAACAGTTCTCCTAGCTTACGTATACTGAGAGTGAGTTAAGAGTCATTCTAGAAGGTTCAGTTTGCATATCTCCAACTCTTCTAATAATCAAATTTGCATAAGAACATTAAAAACAGTGGGAATGTGTGGTGTTCTGGCCCCTGAAGCACCACCCACCACACACAACCCAACATAAACACACACACATACATGCACTTTGAAGAAGGTAACAAATATTTAGCTAGAACAACGAAGAAGAAAAAAGACAGAAGACAGAAATGACCAATCAAGAATGAAAGAAGGAATATTACAACTGAAACTACAGAACACTAAAGGAAGAGGAAATTTAAAGGAATTAGATCACAAGAGAATGTTATGAACAACTTTATGCCCACTAATTAGAAAAATTAAATTTACAAGTTCCTAGAAAGGCAATGACTACCAAAAAGAACTTCAAGAAGAAATAGACAATCTGAATAGACTTATAAAAAGTAAAGAAACTGAACTAGGTAATATAAAATTTTTCCACAAAGAAAAGTCCAAGTCCAGAGGGTTTCACTGATACACTCTGCCAAGTATTTAAAGAAGAAATAATAATAATCCTTAACAAACTCATTCAGTAAGCAAATGAGGAAACAATTTCCAAGTCATTCTATAAGGCCAATAGTACTTTAGCAAACTAAATCCAGCAACAAGTAAAAAGAATTTCACAATGTGATCAAGACGGATTTTTCCCAGGAATGGAAAGTTGCTTTAACATTAAAACAACAACTCCCCCACTTCATATTATTATAATAAATAACATAAAAAACAACAACCCCCCCACCTCATATTATTATAATAAATAACATAAATCACAAGATCATCTCAATATAGGTAGAAAAACCTTAGACAATATCTAATAATATAATAATACATACTTTTCACAACTAGGAATAGAAGGAAACTTAACCTGATAAAGGGTATCTACAAAAACTCACAGCTAACATCACACTTCATTGTGAATGAATACTTTCCCCCAAGATAAAGAAATCCTTTCTGCCAGTTTCATTCAGTATTATATAAGAGCTTTTAATTCATACAATAAAGCAAAAAAGCATTAACGTAGTAAAAGAAGAATTAAAATTATTCTTATTCACAGATGATACAATCCTAAATATAGAAAATCTCAAGAAATTCACCTTAAAACTATGAAAAAACAAAACAAAACATGAGTATCAAGATTACAGGATGCAAAATCAATATGCAAAAAACTGATTGTATTTCTGAAGCCTCGCAACAAACAATCCAAAAATAAAATTAAGACAACAATGCCATTCAGTAATAAAACATTTAGGAGTAAATTTAACAAAAGAAGTTCAAGACTTACATACTGAAAGTTATAAAATACAGATGTTAAAAATGGTTAAAAAGGAGACAGAGGATTATAGACCAATTTATGTTTACAGGTATTAAAAATATAAGCCAAAAAGTCTAGCAATTTATCAAAAGAATTCCACATTAATGCTAAACCTAAATTTTAGGTTTACTCTAGAAACACAAATAAGGTATCAGAAAATGTATAAGCATATCTCAACAAATTAAACCATATGATTATATAACATGATGCTGAAAAGGCACCTGATAATATACTGAATTTGCTCTTAACTAAGAAACAGTTAAATAAATGATTTGAATTTAATGAATGCTATTCTTCAGGGAATTCCCTGGCAGTCCAGTGGTTAGGACTCTGCACTTCTACTGTCAAAGGCCTGGGTTCAATTCCTGTTCAGGGAAGTAAGATCCTGCAAGGCATGTAGCAAGGCCAAAAAACTTTTAAAAACCCACAAAACTATTCTTCAAAAGGGGATATCATGAACAGAAAACCACTAAAGCTGATTCAACTAAAGGAAATACATGGGAAAAGTACCTATAATTGTATCATATAACATGCCTTTTAACAAAAGAGAATGTAAAAAATCATTACAAAAGAAAAAAATACAACCATCATTTTTGGCTACTACCAAATATAAACAGATAGCCCAAAGGCTATCTGGTAATAAAAAGTTACCAGATTTAATAAGAACAATGCCTAGATATAATACAAATATTCAAATATCAACAGTTTTTTGTTTTTTACTCTCAGCAAACAGTAGTTAAAGGAATGGAAAAAAATAACAACAAAATTATAGAAACAGAAAAAAATTAACCAGAAAGACCTAAAACCTAAGCGAAAAAAACTAAAACTAAAAATCTCTTTGAAAGATAGAAAATAATCCAAACAAACAAAAAGATATCCCATGTAACTGTAATAAGATGAACTATCTTAATACCACTGGTTCCAAAATTAACTAATAAATATAGGGTAATTCAGATGAGAATACCAGAAGAATTTTTCTAGAACTGGAAAAATATAAATCTTAAAGCTTACATGGAAACGTAAAAATTAACTAAGAAACCCATGATAATTTAACACAGTGAGGACAAAACTGCCTGCCAGACAGTTGAGGCATTTTTAAAGTAGATCCTTTCCAGGAAGGAGAAATTTTAAAGATGTTCATGTCTGGCATTTGTACATATTTTATATTGATTATAAATATGATCATCATTTTTCTATTAAAAATGATGACTAATAGTGTGTTTATAACATTAAAAAACTCAAAAAACTACTTTATCTAAATGACTGATAAGTATTAATTAATGAAAATACCTTAGCAATTATTGAGCATCATATTCTAAGAGCTTTACAAATAGCATCTTCCTTTCATAATCCTCATAAGAGTCCCAAAAGATGTATCTCTATTTTAAGGATAAGGAACTTGGGGAGAGAATTTAATCAACTTGCCCAAAGTAACATTTCTAGTCAGTGAAAAAGAAGGATTTAAATAGAGAATACTAGTTCCCAATGGAAAAGAGCAGCATACTGGGGGGAAAAGGTATCTGCTAATGAAAAGGAATTCTACCCACATATACATGTTCTCCTGGAATTTAACTATGAAAGTATGTTAGTATCCAAGTGAAATACACAGTAAGTTGGAATAAGGAAAAGATGTAATGACAAATTAAGATTTAAATTTACCTTTTAAAAAAGTAATTACTGTGTTCATGATATTGTGCTGCTGCTAAGTTGCTTCAGTCGTGTCCGACTCTGTGTGACCCCACAGACGGCAGCCCACCAGGCTTCCCCGTCCTTGGGATTCTCCAGGCAAGAACACTGGAGTGGGTTTCCATTACCTTCTCCGATGCATGAAAGTGAAAAGTGAAAGTAAAATCTCTCAGTCGTGTCCGACTGTAGCGACTCCATGGACTGTAGCCTACCAGGCTCCTCCGTCCATGGGATTTTCCAGGCAAGAGTACTGGAGTGGGGTGCCATTGCCTTCTCCGTGATATTGTGCTAGATTATGTTTATTTTTTTAACCGAGATTATCAATAAAAAAAAAAATGAATCAAGAATCAAGGAGATTTAGCAAAGCAAAAGTTAAAATACAAGTGTTCACAGAATCTCACCAATTCCTCAATAGTATTGATAAATTGGAGTTTATCAATTTATCACAAAATGCTAACATGATTTATTAATAGAGCTGCCAAACAAAACTACAAGATGCCTAGTTAAATTTGAATTTCACATAAATAGTAACATTTTTAGATCAGCATGTTCCAATATTGCATGGGATATAGTTTTACTAAAAAGTATTTGCTGTTTAATCTGAAATTAAACTTAACTGGATGTTTCTGTATTCTTATTTGTTCAATCTTAGCACCCTATTATCTAAGAAAATACACAGATTTTCCAAATTAAAAAAAAAAAACAAATACAAGTGTTCACTGTTTCAGTAAACACTCAAGGTAGGAAATCAGATAAGAAGACAAAGGAATTAAGAGTAGAGTGATCACATAATTAACCATTCAACCCAGAACAGTTTTGAGAATGAAAGAAGGGCCTAACAGTTATTATAATGGTAAGACAAATATAAACTAGGACTTCCCCAGGCAAACGCAGACATTCGGTCATCCTAGTTAAGAAAAATACTTTTAACAAAAAATTCTTTGGTATGACTTTTTTTTAGTACTTACTATGTTAGCATGTACTCCACAATATAAGATTTAATCTATCTTATTCACTGTCCCTAGATGGGTGCTTTGTACACAGTAGGCACTCAATAACTGTTCAAGGTTTTATAGTAGGTTTCCTTTCATTTAAAAACAAAAGGTTTCCTGTGTCTATACAATATTTTAAGCATCATTATGACCTAAATTTGTAAACAAGCATAAATCCAGGTATGCAAAGACTTAGAGGAACAAAAATAATCAACAAACACATCTTTATGTATTAAACATGGGAGATGCAATGCTAAAATTAAAGCACAGCAATTAATGAGTAAAAATGGTATACTACATACTTCTAATTTAGAGTGCAATAATGAAAACAAAGTTTAAACCTACAAAGAAAGGCAAAACTAATACAATATTGTAAAGTTTAAAAATAAAATCAAATTAAAAAAATAAATAAATAAAGTTAGTCATGAAAACTGACACCAAAAGAAGACAAATCTTTCATTTCTTACCTGCACAGCCGAAAGCCAAATGGTATCTAGAAGAAGGACTGAATTTAACACAGCACACATTAGCCTTCGCCTCAATGCTTGCCACTGAGTTATCCAGGTTGGTAGACCATAGCTTCACTAAGAATAAGTAACAATAAAAACGAAAATAAACAATACATTAGCCAATACTTCTACAAACTTCCTGCTACAGCTGTCTTTTCATGGTAATCTAAGTATTTTGATTTAGTAGGATCAAAAATATTCAAACTAAATGAATAATGTTCAATAAAACAGTATATTTAAGCCAACAGAGCTTAGTTTCAAAGTCAGAAAACCACATAGATAATATATAATGCGAGAAAATATGATCTATTAACTAAAGCATACAAGACAGGTTAAAAAAAAAAAGTAGTCTGGAAACACGTGTATATTTGTTTTAGCATTCTTTAAGTTGTGTACATGTATGAGCAGGGAAACTAGATGGCTTATCTTCCAACCTATCAAACTTTTGAGAACTTCACAAACACACTCATTTTCACATGTATGATATATATATATATACGTGTGTGTGTGTGCATATATATATATATCACATTGTATATATGATATATACACAAATGTCACTTAAAGTACCTAGAAGCAGTTCTTATTTTATCTTTCACTTAAGAATTCCATGATTTTAAAATTTTATGTGGGAAACAGAAAGAGACTCACAGACTTAGAGAATGAACTTATGGTTGCTGGGAGGAAGGGAAACAGGGAGTTTGGGATGGACATGTACATACTGCTATATTTGAAATGGATAACCAATAAGGGCCTACAGTATAGCATATGGAACTCTGCTCAATGTTATGTGACCGCCTGAATGGAGAGGAGTTTGGGGAAGAATGGATACATGTATATGTATGACTGAGTCCCTTTGCTGTACACCTGAAACTATCACAACATTGTTAATTGGTTATGTGTGTGTGCTCAGTTGCTCAGGCATGTCCGACTCTTTACAATCTCATGGACTGCAGCCTGTCAGTCTCCTCTGTCCATGGGATTTTCCAGGCAAGAATACTGGAGTGGGTTGCCATTTCCTCTTCCAGGGAATCTTCCTGATCCAGGGATTGAACCTGTGTCTCCTGCATTGTCTGGTGGATTCTTTACCACTGAGCCATCTGAGAAGCTTTTAAAGTCAGTACTATCTCAATCAATATCCCAGCAGAATTTTCTATAGATACTAGTAACTTGATCCTAAAATGTTTGTGGAAAAACAGAAACTGAAGAGTTAAAATAATTTTCAAGAATAAAGATGAAGGGCTCACACTAAATGATTCCAAGACTTAAGCTACAAAGCAAGACAATGCAGTACAGTAAAGAAGAAATACAAAGATCAATGTAGAATCAAAAAAGTGTCACACTCCTGTATCAGAAATGGACAGATCCAGGAAGCAGAAAATCATAAGAATGTAGTTGAACTCAATAATAAATCAAACTGGATATAACTGATATCTACATATTACTTTAACAACAGTAGGATACACATTCTTCCCAAACTCACATGGATAATTCATTAAGACAGATCACACTCTGGGCCATAAAACATCTTCACACATACACACACACACACACAAAAGAAACCATGTATTGCTCAGACTACAACGGATTATATTTGGAGATCAAACAACATACTTCTAAGTAATACATAAGTCAAATAAGAAACCTAAAGCAAAAATTAAGAATATTTTGAACTAAATGAGAATGAAAATATAATTTAAAAAAGAAATCTGTGGGATGCATCACTCAGAGGAAAATCTATAGCACTGAATGCATATATTAGCAAGAAAAATGATCTAAAATCAATAATCTTCCAATTAAGGGAACTAGAAAAAGAAGAGCAAATTAAATCCAAAGTAAGCAGAAGAGAAGTAATACAAATCTGAAGAAAAATCAGTAGTTAAATCAGAAAGTCAATAGAGAAAATCAATGAAACCAAAAGCTCATTTAAAAAGACTAAACTGACAAGCCTCAAGGTAATCCTTAACAAAATCTCAATGAAGTTTTTTGCAGAAATAGAATAAAACACATTCTAAAATTCATATGGAATCTCAGTAGGCCTAAAATAGCCAAAACAATCTTGAAAAAGAAGAAAAAATAATGGAAGACTCACTTCCCAACTTCAACACAAAGCTACAGTAATCAAAACAGTGTGGCAGTGGCAGAAAGACAAACAATGGAAGAGAAGAAAGTTCAAAAATAAACCCTCACAGATATGATCAAATGATTTTTAACAAAGGTGCTAAGATCTTTCAATGGGGAAAGGATAATCTTTTCAACAAGTGGTGTTGGGAAGACTGGATATTAGCACGTAAAAAATGAAGTCAGACCATTACTTTATACCTTATACAAAAGTTAACCCCAAATGGATCAAGGCCGCAAATGTCAGAGCTAAAACTATAAAACCATTAAAGAAAAAGCTTTATTGCATTGGATTCAGCAGTGCCTTTTGAACATGATGCGAAAAGCATAGGCAATAAAAGAAAAAATAGGCAATCTGCATTTCATCAATATGAAAAAGCTGTGTGGATCAGAGCACACTATCAACAAATAATATATCTGATAAGGAATTAATATCTAAGATACTGAGAGTATGCTTGAAATTCAATAGCAGTGAGAAAAAAATACAATCAAAATGGGCACAGGGCTTCAATAAACTTTTCTTCCCTGGTGGCTCAGATGGTAAAAGCACCTGCCTACAATGTGGGAGACCCAGGTTCGATCCCTGGGTTGGGAAGATCCCCTGGAGAAGGAAATGGCAGCCCACTCCAGTATTGTTGCCTGGAAAATCCCATGGACAGAGGAGCCTGGCAGGCTGCAGTCCATGGGGTCGCAAAGAGTCGGACACGACTTCACTTTCACTTTCTCAGAAGACATACAAATAGCCAATAAGCACATGAAAAAATGCTTGACATCACTATCATTGAAGAAATGAAAGCGAAACAAAACCACAATAAAGTACCACTTCACATCCATTAAAATCATTTTTAAAAAAGAGGGGAAAGAACAGGTATTGGCAAGGAAGTGGAGAAACAGAAATAGTTGGGTGCTGTTGGTGGGGATATAAAATGGTGCAGCCATTTTGGGAAACAGAATGGCAGTTTCTAAAAAATTAAGTATATATATCATATGACCCAGTAATTTCATTTCTGAGAATATGCCCAGAAGAACTTAATACAGGGATATGAAGAGATATTTTGCCATTCATATTCATAGCAACGTTATTTATAATACCCCAAAAGTGGAAGCAACCCAAGATCCATCCACCAATCAACAAATGAAACAAAATGTGATATATCTATACAATAGATTATTTTTCAGTCTTATTAAAGATGGAAATTCTAACATAAGCTACAACATGGAAAATTCTAGAAGACATTATGCTGAGTAAAATACAACAGTCACAAAGGACAAATGCTCACATACGACACTGAAGAGTGCTAGTAAATTTCACAGAGAGGGAAAGGAGAAGGGAGACTGCCAGGAGCTGGTGAAGGGGGAAGGAGGAGTTACTGCTTCAGTAAAACAGAAACAGTTTCTGAAACAGAGTTTCAGGTTTGCAACATGAAAAAAGTTCTACAGATTGACAATGATGAAGACAAATTGAAGATAATTAATGCCACTGAATAGTATACTTAAAATGGTTAATTATATGTGTATTTTAAAACAATTTAAAATCAATAAGTAATTAAAAAAAATCTCTTCCTAATTAAAATTGTTCTGCTAAAATTACTTATATTTTCCTGAGGAAACTAGCCAGTCACCACCTTTGAACAAATATTAATCTTCAGTACAAAAACACAGTACTCTCAATAAAGGCTACCCCATTACATTATTTTTAAAAAGTATTTAACATTGATTAGTGAAGCTCTGTATTACAACATTAAAAAAAAATCAATTATAACACAATACTCTATTTTAGAAATTCAAAGATAATTTCTTACAGCAATCATGAAGGAAAATGTTACAATCCATATATACTGTGGATAAACAACTTGTTACCTCTCTTTGATCCAAAACTTTCTGGAGGGCAGTCCAGTCACGTCATTTCTCTTTTACAGAATAGGACAGCTCTATCATTCAAACTACTGCACAATTGCACTCATTTCACATGCTAGCAAAAGTAATGCTCAAAATTTTCCATGCTAGGCTTCAATAGTACCTGAACTGAGAATTCTGAAATGTTCAAGCTGGATTTAGAAAGGGCAGAGGAACCAGAGATCAAATTGCCAACACTGCTGGATCATAGAAAAAGCAAGAGAATTGCAGAAAAACATCTACTTCTGCTTCACTGACTATGCTAAAGCCTTTGACTGTGTAGATCAGAGCAAACCATGGAAAATTCTTAAACAGATGGGAATACCAGACCATCTCATCTGCCTTCTGAGAAACCTGTATGCAGGTCAAGAAGCAACAGTTAAAACCGGACATAGAACAAAGGATTGGTTCCAAACTGGGAAAGGAGTACGTCAAGGCTGTAGACTGTCACCCTGCTTATTTAACTTACATGCAGAGTACATCATGTGAAATGCTGGGTTTGATGAAGCACAAGCTGGAATCAAGATTGCGGGGAGAAATACCAATAACCTCAGATATGCAGGTGACACCATCCTTATGGCAGAAAGTGAAGAGGAACTAAAGAGTCTCTTAATGAAGGTGAAACAAGAGAGTGAAAAAGCTGACTTAAAACTCAACACTCCTAAAACAAAGATCATGGCATCCAGTCATAGATGGGTAAACAATGCAAACAGTGACAGATTTTTATTTTCTTGGACCCCAAAATCACTGCAGATGGTGACTTCAGCCATGAAATTAAAAGACCCTTGCTCCCTAGAAGAAAAGCTATGACAAACTTAGACAGCATATTAAAAAGCAGAGGTATTACTTTGCCAACAAAGGTCTGTCTAGTAAAAGCTATGGTTTTTCCAGTAGTAGTTTATGGATGTGAGAGTTGGACCATAAAGAAAGCAGAGCTGAAGAATTGATGCTTTTGAAATGTGGTGTTGAAAAAGACTCCTGAGAGTCTCTTGGGCTGCAAGATCAAACCAGTCAATCCTAAAGGCAATGAGTCCTGAATGTTCAATGGAAGGACTCATGCTGAAGCTGAAGCTCCAATACTTGGGCCACATGATGTGAAGAGCAGACTCATTAGAAAAGACCCTGATACTGGGAAAGATTGAAGGCAGGAGGAGAAGGGGACAACTGTGAATGAGATGGTTGGATGGCATCACCAACCCAATGGACATGAGTTTGGGCAAACTCCAGGAGATGATGAAGCACAGGGAAGCCTGGTGTGCCGCAGTCCAAGGGGTCACAAAGAGTCGGACACAACTGAGAGACTGAACAACAAAAACAACAATCATTGTGAAATAAAGTTTTCAATGCCAGAACTACCCCTGCCTATGTATTCACTAGTCTGCAAGTTACATATTGAAAAGAAGGAAAGGGCCAAGATAAAAGAAATCTGTTAACAGGGCTTTATAAATCTAATCTTGAGAAGAAACAGGCCAAAACAAGACAATAACAGAAAAGAATGAACAGTAAAGACAGATATATACACACATACATACACAAAAATAGAAAGATCAATTACATGGGCAGAAAGAAATATAGAATTTCTGCCTTGAAACATGATGAACTTCATTAAAAGATTTTGGTATACACTCAGAATTTAATACAATTCAGAATGCAGTGATGTCTAAATATTTCAACGAAAAAGTTCACTTCACAGTATATATAAAGGAACTGGTTATAAATACATCACAGTGTGGCATGAATTCAGAAAAAATTATTATAATGAAGATGCAAAATATTCATTTTTCTTTCACTCCAAGAAACATAGGTTTTTGTGCTTATTAGACTATTTTTAGAATAATCAGTAATTGCAAAGGATCACTATGGGTTTCAATAAATATCTGTATTTCTGTTAGGTTTTAAAAGGAATTAAGTCAGGGGAGGAGACCCAAATAGTACCTTTTGCATCATCAGAACCTGAAGCCAAGAGTTTAGGATCCATCAAATTAAAGTCAACACTCCAACATCTCTTCTCATGCTCCTAGATGTAGAAGGAAGACAAAGTAGTCTCAGAATATAGATCTTAAATAAAGCAAAATAAATAAACATAGTTGATACCAATTTATCACTATGGTGGGAGGGAAAAAGAACTGGCTATGAAAATAAAGGAGATGCAAAGTAGCTCATAAACTTTTTAAATATACATTTATATAATTACCACTTTTGGAAATTTATTTGATATATCCTACTGCAAAGAGTCTGAAGAGATGCATCAGAAAAGCATTACTGGAATTACATAGGTAGATGTTGGATAGCATTCCTGACTAGATGGACATGAGTTTGAGCAAGCTCTGGGAGTTGGTGATAGACAGGGAAGCCTGGCGTGCTGCAGTCCATGGGGTCGCAAAGAGCAGCTGAACTGAGGAACTGAGGAAATGCTAAATAATGATTTTAAATTTGTAATTATAAAATGCATGAAGCTCTATAATTATTAAAAAGTACAAATGTGATTCTTGCAACAAGCTCCAATATTTTGGCCACCTGATGCAAAGAGTCACTGGAAAAGACCCTGATGCTGGGAAAGATTGGGGGCAAAAGGAAAACAGGATGACAGAGGATAAGATTGTTGGATGTCATCATCGACTCAATGGACATGACTTTGAACAAACTCTGGAGATAGTGATGGACAGGGAATCTGGTGTGCTGCAGTCCATGGGATTGCAAAGAGTTGGATACAACTGAGCGACTGAACAGTAACAACAACAACAGGTAAGTAGTATTCTTATTTACCTGATAGACCTTTGACCTCTGTCCTGTGAATCCATCCCATAGGATGACGGTGCCTTCATAATCACTGCTGGCTAATAGATTCTTATGATAACTACTCCAACTGATACAGCTGAAAGAAAGGGATATTAAGTTAAGCCTTATTTTACATACAAATAAACAGCAATGGATACAAAGAATTTGGATGTGGTCAGAAAGATTAGAACCCTTTCAAAATGGTCTACATGAGTTCACAATAATTATTCTGCCCACAATCCATCAAGGAAGAAGGCATCAAATAATTCCCAGATTTTTCAATTGAAACTACCCAGTTACAAACCATAACCACTCTTCACTCTCATCACCAGTTAGAAGACAGATATGGTGTGCCTAAAGTTGCTACTGGCCATCCTTGACACATGAAGAATACATGTGTCGATACGGTAGGTGGAGATAACAGAGGCCAGGGGGGCACACATGTCACGGCAGAGACCAAATCAGACCCTTCAGGCCCCTACATCCAGTTGTGTCAGATCATATAAGCCAGTAAACTAGTCTGAATTGAGTCTCTGTGTTTACAGACAAATGTTGACTAATGTAAGTGTATGACTCAAATTTCAATAAAATGCATTTAACAGAATTAAACTTCTAACACTTATGGTTTCGGCTGTTCTCAAATGTTCCAACATTGAGAATGCAACATCTAAAAATATATGCTTTTGGTTAGATATATATGTGCATACAGTAAAGCTAATGTATATTAAAGGAAAAAGTCACTTAGAAAGCAAAGCAGCTGGCCTAGGTGATTTCCAAGCACATGAACACAAAGCCTTTTTGCTGTCTTCTAGCTGTACTCGTGCTACATTTTAGGCTTTGAAGAGTTTATTTGCAACTTTAGATGTACTTATTAGAATTTCTGGGAGAAATTACATGGAACAGTCAAGAGCCTTGGATTTAGTCAGACCTGAGCTTAAATTCCAGATCTGCAACTTACTAGTTGTGGCTTTGGGTAATTCAGTTCACTTTCACAACTGGTGTGCTCCAAATGGGTTTCAGGGAAGCTTACATATTGACCCTTTCAGCCCCAAGTCCATTGTTTCCAGATTTGAACAGTTTCCTTCTCTTTATTCCAAGGTGCATAAAATACTACCACATTGCTTTATATCTGTCAAGACAGACAAGGTAAACCCTCTAATCCATATTTTCATTATGGTAACATTTATTATGAATTCTTGATATGGGTCAAGTATTGTGCTGAGTGCATCATGTGGATTTATTTTAAGTATAATCCTATGAAATAGGTATTACTATTAGAGCCTCTATTTTACAAATTAGTAGCATGATACGGTTAAGAGCAAGATTCTGTTTGAATCTTGGCTACTCCAGAGACGAGCTGTACAACCATCAACAAGTTAATGAACCCTTTCTGTGCTTCAGCTTTCTTGTGTATAAAACAGGGTAATGATGGTCTGCATAAGACACAGAACTTATGATAATGCCTGCCACTGAAGAATTCAATAAAATTATGTCTCACTCATGCTGCATTCTTTTCACTTAGGAATAAAGTATATAAACTAAGTAGATAACCATTATACATTCTCAGTGATGAGCACCAGTTACATCAGTCTACCATTTTTATATGAATTAGGAAACAGAAAAGAAAGTTATACAAATAAAGACTACAGTACTTGCTATATTATTAACATTATTAAAGTGACCATATATATTATATGTGTCATTCATCCAAATAAAAAAGGGATAAGAATGACTAGAAAATGTTCGAAGTTTTAAACAAATTTACTATTAGTTTCTTGATGTCACTCCCTTTGAAGCCAGTGCCTATGAAAATAGCTTAGGAAGTTTGTTTTAAACATGAAGATTCTAGCATTCCTTTTAGATTTTGTGGGGGCAGATCAGAAGTTGGGTCTAGTTTCTGCAGTTTGAACAGTACTCCAGGTTTAAAAAGCACTCGTTATAAACTCTAACCCTTAATACATGAAACTTAAACATTATGCCCTCACAAAAAGACACATACCATTCTTGTGAAAAGAATTCTTAAAATTATAAACAATCATAATAGTTAGAGATATGTGCATGCTAGAGGAAAAATTCCAGACTTTGAGATACTATTCACTGGGCATATAGTAATCCATGAAACATCATCTACAGTAGAGACATTTATTTGATTGAACAAAAGAAGATTTTCATTTGGCAAATAGAAAAATAGAAAAACTACTAACCCCCACAGGGAAAAAGTGATCAATATCTATAAAAAAGATATTCTGATGTATCTTCTATATATAATTAATAATGTTTATCTCGAACAAATAAGATGTCACATGAAAAGGTAAAAATAACAAACAAACTAATCACAGATACTGCTACATACACACTACATTATGCCAAGTAAATAATGTAAATACCTGATTTTGGAATTGCAGGTCATTTCATTTTCAGGGTAATGAATATCCACCGCATCCTGAATGACTGTGCCATATTCATAGACTTTGATCTTCTTTGTAACTCCAGCAATTGCAAAGTAGTCACAATCCCGGTCAAATTCAATACTAAGGAACGAAGTACATACTTGGGTCAGTAAGACTATTTACCTATCCTTGTGATGTTACGATGACAACATTTCAAATTTGGTTTTTTCCTCCCCAATTGCTAAAGTGATTCTATCTACAATGATACTAGATCTACTTGAAATGCCTTCAAACTGTATTAGGCTTATGGAGATTAAGTCATTATCAAGACATGTAAAATTAAGAGTGGCGGAGAACTGCATAGCTATACAATTCTGAACCACAGATGGTTTTTTGGTTCGTAGAAACTTGACATGATTTTCAATTCATCTTTAGTAACCATATTACAACATACCAAACTGTCAAGGCTAACAAGCTACACTGTAAAAGTAGTGAGGGAAGAGTTAATGGTTTGGTATATTAAAAATACATCAAAAGAGAAGAGTCAATAAGCCTTTTCCTTAATTTTAGCTTTTTCTCTATCTACCATTCTGTGTAGATGACAGAATTTCACAATATTTAATGTTGTTTTAATAAATTAATGAGTACACAAGCTGAATTATGACACAACTAAGAAGGTATAACAATAAAGGATAAAATATACATATGAATGGAATCATTAAATAATCATTATGTTTCCTCCAATCATTTCTCACCTTCCAATCTCTGACTTATGAACCACAAACAAACAGAGGAAAACTTAAGTAAAAATTTTTCCTTCTTTTCAAGTTACTTAAGAGAATTCACCTCTCTTACTGACTTTTTATACAAGTTTCAAAATAAGTAACTCCAAAGCACAACACAAGGTTTTATTCATCTTTAAGGACCATAACTTGGAGTCCTAAAAAAGTTATTATATAATCGACAAGAATGTTAAGTAACCTAATGGAATTAAGAGTAAAATGAATCATCACACACATTATTTCTCAAACAGTTAAATATCCTTTCTAGAAGCTCAGTCATAAAGTTAGAGAATACATAAGAATTATTGATCTTTAACTAATTACCTAATAATACCAATAATAGATAATATTCATTGATCACTCACTCACTATAATCACTACACAAACTAACTCCTTAAATTCTCATAATAACCCTATGAAATAGGTATTAATCTATCCACATTTTATATATGAGAAAACTAAGGACTGGAGTTGAGTAACTTGCACAAAGCATCTTATAAGTTGCTAAAATGATATGGTAGTGCTCTGCATATTTTAAGCATTCACCAAGGGCATACAAATAACTACATGACATATTTTTCTTTATAGATTAACTGTGACATCTTTTTACCAAAAAGTATATGGTTAATTAATAATATAGTAAGAAGCTTTGCTAAGCTGACAATGAATAAGGAAAATAAGTACACATCAAGAATAGTTCCCATAAAAATACATGTTGAGATGCTCACTTTTCATTACAACTTTAAATCCTTGCTCAATTTTATGCAATTTTTAAAGACATTTCATGAAATGTCATTGACTATTGCGGCTCAGACGGTAAAGCGTCTGTCTACAATGCAGGAGACCTGGGTTCGATCCCTGGGTCGGGAAGATTCCCTGGAGAAGGAAATGGCAACCCACTCCAGTACTCTTGCCTGGAAAATCCCATGGACGGAGGAGCTTGGTGCAGGCTACTGTCCATGGGGTCGAAAAGGGTCGGGCACGACTGAGGGACTTCACTTTCATTGCAAAATTCAGCAAACATTCCCTTCAGTACAGTATGACTGTGTAGCAAAGCAATAAACTGACTTGCACAACCATTTCAACCTAACTGCTGTCTCAGCTAATGTTATCTGCCCTGTGGACCCTAATGCAATATAACTGTATCGATGGCCACTATTCATCTATCCCAACTCAATTTATACTCACAACCTCACACCACTGAAGAAGAAATATTACTGTGTCTGGTAAAGGACAGAGTTATTGGAACTGAAATTCTGTCCTTAACTTAGGAAATTTTGTTATGGCTGAGAAGTCAAGGGAAAACCAGTTATATTATCTCTAAATATTTTTTCTTCATCTACAAAAACACATGGCTAGTAAATCAAAAATATTCCAAAGGTTGTACTAGTAAAAGTTAACACACTACTTCCAGAACTATTTGTTTTTAATATAAAAAAGTTTAAACACTAACTTATTAAAGACACTACAGGAAGAAAACTGGCACATAAATTAAAATACTGTCAAAAGAATGGATTTGATGATATAAACAAGTAATTAAATCTATTTCCTCTGCTGCTACCCTGTTATTCGACCCAGCTCTCTTTTTTCAACAAAGGTTACTTTTTATCTATATCAGATCATTATTAACTCTTATACATTTTGTTTTGTATAAAAGTTGTTAACTTTTTGTTATTAAAAGTTTCATCTCATTATTAACTTTTTGTTTTGACTTTACTGCTATTGTTTTCTTACATTCTGGTTATGTTTTCTTCTTAATACATTAGTATAACAAGGACCTAGATAGTATCTTTATTTTAATATTCTAAGATATAGAGCCTCTAGTTTAAAAACAAGATTTTAATAGAAATACTGATCAAAAAATATAAAGAATAGCATTATTTCTGATTAAAAGGGAAAGGAAGAAAAACAGCTACCTTAAAAAAAAAAATGCAAGCACTTTCACATAATTAAGACTCAGAATTTAAGTAGTTCCAAACATGAGTCATTTGTTCCCAATTTCAAACAGATTTAATCATATCTGTTCCCAAAGACAAACAAAGTCAGACTCTAGAAACCAATCATGGAATAACTCAAAAGAATAATGTAGTTTTCAGACAGAGAGCTTTTCAGAGCTAATTCAAAATAGATGGTCTCTCATTTCACAATACAATATTTCAGCTGCCTTAATTTTTGAAATCTGATAAAACAAACAAAAGTAATAAACAATGACTAGTTAGGCTGAAATAAAAACAAAATAAAAGGTAAACAAATTAAAACACACTTGATGGTGCAATTAAATTCAAAAAAGAACTGTAAGAAGTCTTGTGATACAAAATTCATTTCTGCTATCCACTATCACCAGTAAGAAAACAAGTAGTTTATGAAAGTTAATCAGTTTCACAGAATTTTTTAAATTTAAAAAATAAACATTGAAAAATTATCTGAATGGGGACTTACATGAAAATAAACTGCATTTTTCTTTCACACTTCGAACGTTTCAACTGTTTTTAAAAGTGATTTATTTAAGCAGCTGTAAAATGAAACTCAGCTGTTTGAAACTGGCTATATTCTTTGTCAAAAGGGCCATCAGTCAAGTGATGAAGCATCAAGGCAACAGACCACACAGGACACCTGATTAATGCACACATCTAGCTCAGAGTAGCACAGAGCAACGTCAACACATCAGTATCTCAAGAAGGGAATTTTGTCAGGGTTCCCACTGTCTGTCATATTTTTTTTGTAATTATAAAATGTATTAGTGAACAAGGTGGATTAACATCCCTGAACAACAGAATCCAATTTATCAAAAGAAAATGTAAAGTAAACAAAATTGTTAAAGGTCCAATTCATTACCATGTTAGTTTGCCCCAGGAGACAGGGGCTGCTATAATTTCAAGGAAACAAAGAAAGGCTCATAAATGGCCTTTTTTTTTTAAATGAAAACAGAAGAGTAGAGCTTTACATAATACAAAAAGGATAAGTAAATGATAACTGAAGATATTCAACTGTGACTTATTTTCAACTCGATCAACAGTATTGGCAAAAACTTCCATAACATACTAAACACTCACTATGTGTCAAGCATTGTTTTAAGCACTTTACATTAAATATATTTAATCTTCAAATCTCCACTGCATAGATAAAGAAACCGAGGTATACTAATGTTAAGTAATTTGCTCTAGGTTTACTGGAAAATTCCAAGTCATCAAGTTTCAGAGTCTGTGCTCTCAATCACTATGCAGAAGTCTTATTTTAATGAGAACAGAAGGGTTAGTCTATAAGAAACACATACAAAGGCAAAATAAACAATAATCATAACATAAAAATGGTATCTCATGGCATACATATGACAGTAGTAGTAATAACATCATAATTCATCCTGTACAACAATTCAAACAGAGAGAGAAAAAAGTAGCCTGGCAGGGTTTATAATTAGTGGGCAAGGTCATTTATTACTAAAATAAGCAAATGCCAAACAATAGAAACAAAACACAACACAGGAATTCAAGAGTCAATGATTACTAAGACTCACTGGGAGAAAATGTACGATGCTTGGATATTCTCATCCATATGAGAATATTCGTATGGGTGTGCCTGCTATCTGCTGAACATTGACCAAGCTGATGGAAAACCAGGATGTTGAACCAAAACACATTTGAGAAATGTGCATTAATACAAACCTGGGCTACTGCAACAGCCTCCTTACAAGTCCGCCAGTCCTGACTTTTATCTTTTCTAATCCATTTGAAGGATGGCTATTAGGGAAAATTTCCAAAAACACAGCTCTGTTCACATAATTATCATCACTTTGTTGTTGATGTTGTTGTTCAGTGGGTAAGTCATTTCTGACTCTTTGTGCTGCCATGAACTGTAGCACGCCAACACTTACTACCATATAAAATTCAAACTTCAACCATTAAGAAAGGTTTGTCACAATCTGGCTTGAAGCTTTTCTTAAAACTTATTTTACTTTTTAAAACTACGTATATAGGCAGTGGTTCAAAAAGTGTACAGACAAAAGCAAGTCTCCCTCCCAATTTTACCAAATAAGCACCTGACTGGCCTCCCTAGAGACAATCAATAGTTACAGGTCGTGCATCCTACTAGACGTGAACAAACATATGGGTATTCACAGTCTTTTTTTTTTTTTAAAACACATGGGATGATATAATAGTATCTTGTTAATCATGCTATATCAGTACATATTAGGGATACCTCATTTTTTTCTCAGTGGTTGTACAGAATTCCAACATATGGGTATATCATAAATTATTTAATAAGTCTAATGAGGAACACTTACTTTCTAGTTTTTTTTTTTTCTACTGTTAACAACAATACTACAATGAAATAAATACCTTTCTATGCATGTCATTTTTCACATATGCCAGAATATCCCTAAATATACCTGGATTATGAAGGGCTATGTCAAAAATCATACCTTGTTAATATAGTTAAATAAAGCTAAACCTCTCTCCATCCAGATCAACACCACTAATAATTTTGTCTCCAAATGTTTCATTATCTTCTAAATCTAACTAAAACCCAGCTCTTCCCTGAAAATGCTGATTCCTCTGAGGTCCTCTCACGTTCCACATTAAAACACACTTAGATAGAAAGTCAGAGTCCTCCTTGCTATGCACAACTTCCCCAGGTATTCTTCCTCCTCCCTAAAGCCTCCCAGGTCAAAACATCCTGTTAACTTTTATCACATAATACTGCTCCTTATTACTCCTTCTACCAGTCCATGAGTTCTTGGAAATTTTAACTTTTAGCTCAATATCACTCTCTCCAAATCTACCCTTGTCATAATTCTTAATAATTTCAACAATCCCACAGATTCTAATATCCTGGTCTATCAGTTGGACTTTCCTTTCTCCAAAGATCTTTTATTGTGCTCACCTCCACCTCACACAACCATGATTATGCTTTTTCATTACCAATAATGTCATTTCTCCATAATTGCATTTTCACTTTCTGACATATTGCTTTCTGACAACCACTTCCATTCGCTCCAGCTAACTCACTGTTAGCAACAATCCTTCAGGCCTTCAGGCCCATGAGGAATCTAAAAATTCACTACTGTCCCTCCCCTGCCTTGTATATTCCCTTTTCCTTTACCCACCATAGGTTACACAGTGAATAATTAAGATGCCCTCACATATAACTCTACTCCTTTAACATTTTTACATCTCTTTTTCCTTATACCTAACTTCCTTGGTAAAACTCTAGTTAATCTAACTCTCTACTCACTCTACACTTGAAATGGCATGGCTGAACATGGCTAGAGAAAAAAAAATGTTCTGATTATGACCACTATCCTCAAGTGGAGCTCTCACACTGCTCAAGTTTATGATAAATATTCCCAGTCCCGTAAAATTTGCTAAAAATTTGTCCCACACTATTTGCTTTAAAAAAAAGGTACATAATTTCTCTATTCTTCTCAAACTTCCCATATCTCTTTCCTCTTAATAACTCTCAGCAGATTATTTTGCTCTCTACAGTTTATCATACACACACACACACACACACACACACACACAAAGAAGAAGCAGGTAACTTACAATGGCTACCACCATCACATCCTCCACTTACCAGCATATACCCACATACTTTGATATACTGTGCCACCTCTCTGGTCACTGAGTGAAGGATCCACACCCCTAGATGGATCCAACAGGTCTACTTGTACACTGGATCCCAGCTTTGCTTGCCTACTCTAGGACTGCTTCCTAGATTGACCTCCACTGCTCTCCTATATCATTCATTTCTTCCATTCTCCTGGATCTTTTCCATGAGCCTTTCAATTTCAACGTTTTCTTCCTTTAAGTGAAACACAAACAAAACAAAACACCTCTTAGAACCCTAATTCTGTTTTAGCTATCATGCTATTCCTTTCCATTCTGATCACAGAACTTCACCAAAAAAGTGGTTCAAACACATCAATTTCTAATTCCTCTCCTCCCTTTCTCTTTAACCCAATGGAATCAAGCTTTCACCTTCACCACTGAAAATGCTGTACTAAGGTCAACAATGACCTGCTGTCCGCTAAATCTAAGAGTCAAATCTGAATTTTTATCTTACCCAAATATCAACAAGAGCTGGTTTAAGCTCATATAGCTCAATATCAGCAAAACAAACAACCCAATCAAAAAATGGGTGGAAGACCTAAACAAACATTTTTTTCCAAAGAAGACATACAGATGGCCAACACACACATGAAAAGATGCTCAACATTGCTTATTATTAGAGAAATGCAAATCGAAACTACAATGAGGTATCACCTTACACCAGTCAGAATGGACATCATGAAAAAATCTATACAATAAATGCTGGAGGGGATGTGGAGAAAAGGGAACTCTCTTGCACTGTTGGTGGGACTGTAAACTGATACAGCCTCTATGGAGAACAGTACGGAGATTCCTTAAAAAACTAGGAATAAAACTACCATATCATGCAGCAATCCCACTACTGAGCATACACCCTAAGAGAACCATAATGCAAAAAGACAGATGTACACCAATGTTCACTGCAGCACCATTTACAAGACATGGAAGTAATCTGGATGTCTATTAATAGATGAATGGATAAAGAAGTTGTGGTACATATATACAATGGAATATTACTCAGCCATTAAAAGGAACAAATTTGAGTTAGTTGAACAGAGATAGCTAAACCTAGAGCCTGATATACACAGTGAACTAAGTCAGAAAGAGAAAAACAGATATTATATATTAACAAGCACATATGGAATCTGGGTTTCCCAGGTGCACTATGCAGCTCACCCAAGAGACTTGGGTTTGATCCCTGGGTTGGCAAGATCCCCTGGAGAAGAGAATTGCAACCCAATCCAGTATTCTTGCCTGGAAAACCCCATGGACAGAGGAGCATGGTGGGCTACAGTCCATGGGGGTTGAAAAGAATGGGACACAACTGAGTACTTACGTGCTTGTGCATGTGTACACACACACACACACACACACACACACACACACACACACACAGAATCTAGAAAAATGGTACTGATGAACCTATTTCCAGGGCAGGAATACAGATGCAGACACAGAGAACGGACTTACGGACACAGTGAGGCAAGGGGGAGGGTACAAATTGGCAGAACAGCATTGACATACATATACACAGCTGCTGCTGCTGCTGCTGCTAAGTCCCTTCAGTCGTGTCCGACTCTGTGCAACCCCATAGACGGCAGCCCACCAGGCTCCGCCATCCCTGGGATTCTCCAGGCAAGAACACTGGAGTGGGTTGCCATTTCCTTCTCCAATGCATGAAAGTGAAAAGTGAGTGTGAAGTCGCTCAGTCGTGTCCGACTCTTTGTGACTGCATGGACTGCAGCCTAACAGGCTCCTCTGTCCATGGCATTTTCCAGGCGAGAGTACTGGAGTGGGGTGCCACTGCCTTCTCCCATGTATACACTACTATGTGTAAAACAGATAGCTAGCAGGAAGCAGTTGTATAGCACAGGGAACACAGCTCAGTGCTCTGTGATAACCTACAGATGTGGGATGGCGGGGTGGGAGGAAGGCTCATGAGGGAGGCTCACAGGGAAGAGGACATACGTATACTTAGAGCTGATCCATGCTGGTGTACAGCAGAAACCAACACAGCATTGTAAAGCAATTATCTTCTGATTAAAAATAAATTAAAAAAAAAAAAACAAACCCACCAAGAGCTGACTTAAATGATCACTCCCTCCTCCTCAACACTTTATTTTTCTCCGACCTCACTAGCAGCTCCATCTTAGCATACACTGTTCATCCCTCCTCCTGTGTCCACTTTCATACTCGTATCCCCTAGTTCAGTTCTGGCCCCTCATCTCCTTTGAATCTCCATGGACTTCTTTGGGAATCTCATCTAATCTTTAGGTTTTAATCTATACACTAATGATTACCAAATGTTATCTCACGTATCAGATCCCTCTGTACTACTGGCTCATGCCTATTTGACAGCTCAATTTTAATCTAACAGGCATCTTAATTCATACTAAACTGAGTTTCTGAATCCCCTATCAAGCACTTCCCTCATCTTATTTACTAACCTCATTTCTCTTTTAATTAACTTTAACGTCAACTCTTTCAGCTCAACCTTCAAAATACATATAGACTGTAACCACTTTTCACTAGCTCACTGCCACCACTCTCATCCAAGCTACCATTATCCCATGTCTATATTATCAAACAGGCTCCTTACTGGCTCCCCTGCTTCCATATTGGACCCTTACAGTCTGTTTGCAAACAGGTCAAATCACCATTCCTTTGGATCAAAATTCTTTAATGGCTTCTGATTTGGTCTCATGAAAAAGGCAAAGTGAATATAAAACAGTGTAAGTGATTTCCTCTCCTTCTCCCTTGTTTTGGTTACACTGGCCTCAGGTAAAACTAGGAAATTCCAAACCTAATCCCATGTCAGAGGCAGTGCACCTGACAAGCCTCTGATCCTGAAGTGGCCGAATATTTTCCAAATGGAAGCTTTCTACTCTCTATCCCTTACTTCCCTGAATTATCTCCCTCTCTATTTTGCTTTCATAGGATTTACAGAACTTATATCCTATACTTTCTTCTAATATGTTATCAGTTTCTTTTCTTTTTATTTAAATATTCATCCCACCTGGAATTTATTTAAAACCATGAGAAGAAATGTAAATTTGTATTTTTCTACATCATTACTGAGGAAACCCATTTATTTAATAATCTCTTTCCCACATTTATTAGAAGTGCAGAAAATGAAGAGGAACTAAAGAGCCTCTTGATGAAGTCTGTCATGAACTGAGATCTGATCTAATTTAAAGTCTCATACAACTTGTGTTTTTATTTTGTCTTACAGCTAACTAAGGAATTTTCCAATGTATAATGATACTGATAACTACTTAAACTTCATCATGGACTGAACCCTCATCATTATGAAGTGCCAGGGCAGGAGGAAATATGAAGAGAAAATGAAATTTAATGCATCTAGCCTGAATTAAACCTTATTTTCAACATTCACAGCTCCAAGTTTTTAGAACTCTTATATACAGAACAAATTTATGCTTCATACTGTGATCTAATGTGAAAATATCTCCCTTTTGATGGGAGGTTTAGCCTATTTACAGTTATTTATCAAGGACACATTTGCTTTCAATTCTCTTTTATGTTGTGGTATGTATTTTTAACTGCATTTTTAATTAAAAATATTTTTCACTATTTGATTTCTTTCTGCTTTCTATGTGCTAGTTTCATAAATGAGAACTGTAGTATTTCTGTCTAGTGTCTATTTTTATGATTTTAAGAGTTACCATAGAAAGAAAGAAAGGATTGAATGCATCTATTAAGTCTCTAGAGGAAAACAACAGAATGGGAAAGACTAGAGATCTCTTCAAGAGAATTAGAGATACCAAGGGAACATTTCATGCAAAGATGGGCTCGATAAAGGACAGAAATGGTATGGACCTAACAGAAGCAGAAGATATTAAGAAGAGGTGACAAGAATACACAGAACAACTGTACAAAAAAGATCTTCATGACCCAGATAATCATGATGGTGTGATCACTCACCTAGAGCCAGACATCCTGGAATGTGAAGTCAAGTGGGCCTTGGAAAGCATCACTACAAACAAAGCTAGTGAAGGTGATGGAATTCCAGTTGAGCTATTCCAAATCCTGAAAGATGATGCTGTGAAAGTGCTGCACCCAATATGGCAGCACATTTGGAAAACTCAGCAGTGGCCACAGGACTGCAAAAGGTCAGTTTTCATTCCAACTCCAAAGAAGGCAATTCCAAAGAATGTTCAAACTACCACACAATTGCACTCATCTCACATGCTAGTAAAGTAATGCTCAAAATTCTCCAAGCCAGGCTTCAGCAATACGTGAACTGTGAACTTTCAGATATTCAAGCTGGTTTTAGAAAAGGCAGAGGAACCAGAGATCAAATTGCCAACATCCACTGGATCATGGGAAAGGAAGAGAGTTCCAGAAAAACATCTATTTCTGCTTTATTGACTATGCCAAAGCCTCTGACTGTGTGGATCACAATAAACTGCGGAAAATTCTGAAAGAGATGGGAATACCAGACCACCTGACCTGCCTCTTGAGAAACCTATATGCAGGTCATGTAGCAACAGTTAGAACTGGACATGGAACAACAGACTGGTTCCAAACTGGGAAAGGAGTACATCAAGGCTGTATATTGTCACCCTGCTTATTCAACTTATATGTAGAGTAC
>NW_011494861.1:17469465-17484150 GCF_000754665.1 Bison bison bison
AAGAGGAACTAAAGAGCCTCTTGATGAAAGTGAAAGAGGAGAGTGAAAAGGTTGGCTTAAAGCTCAACATTCAGAAAACGAAGATCATGGCATCTGGTCTCATCACTTCATGGGAAATAGATGGGGAAACAGTGGAAACAGTGTCAGACTTTATTTTTTGGGGCTCCAAAATCACAGCAGATGGTGATTGCAGCCATGAAATTAAAAGACGCTTACTCCTTGGAATGAAAGTTATGACCAATCTAGAGAGCATATTAAAAAGCAGAGACATTACTTTGCCAACAAAGGTCCATCTAGTCAAGGCTACGGTTTTTCCAGTGGTCATGTATGGATGTGAGAATTGGACTATAAAGAGGGCTGAGTGCCAAAGAATTGATGCTTTTGAACTGTCGTGTTGGAGAAGACTCTTGAGGGTCCCTTGGACTGCAAGGAGATTCAACCAGTCCATTCTAAAGGAGATTAGTCCTGGGTGTTCTTTGGAAGGACTTATGCTAAAGCTGAAACTCCAATACTTCAACCACCTCATGTGAAGAGTTAACTCATTGGAAAAGACTCTGATGCTGGGAGGGATTGGGGGCAGGAAGAGAAGGGGACGACAGAGGATGAGATGGCTGGATGGCATCACCAACTCGATGGATCTGAGTTTGTGTGAACTCCGGGAGTTGGTGATAGACAGGGAGGCCTGGTGTGCTGGAGTTCATTGGATCGCAAAGAGTTGGACACGACTGAGCGACTGAACTCATTAAGTCTCTAATCTGAGCAAAAAACAAAATTGCTTTTGCCTTTCTTCTTCCTAGTCTATTGATTACATTGATTATCTTAAAATTTACTTTATACATTCAAAGATATTTTTACCACTCATTTCTGTGCAAGTAAAAAACCTACAAATAATTATCTGAGCATAGAAATGAATCTCATTATACATATAAAGACAAACTAGCCATGGCATTTCTGACTGCTCTACTTATTCATTATAAGTAGGTTCAAGTATCTGACTACTTCATTATACCATCTAATGCAGCCATATCAAATAATTTACATACTAAAATATACATTACATTTAAAATTATTTTCCTTTTATTTCTCTCATATTACAGCTAGGGCACTATAATTTTTTAATGTGTATACAGGTTGTAATAACTATTACTTTTACTTCAAAATAGCATCAATGTTCAGTTGAAGTTTATTTGTGGATGTTGAACTTTGAATTTCATATAATTTTTGTCATAAAATGTTATTCTTTATATTTTTTCAATATTATTTATTTATATTTTTTTATATTTTCTTTTTAAAAATATAAAGACTATTCTTAGCTTTTTGGTGTACAAAATTAGACAATGAGTCAGAACTGGCTTGCAGGTCTTAATTTACTGACCCTTGTCTTGAATGAATGGATAAACTTGATTCTACAGGCACTAAAGTGAAGCCACATTTAAATTCTGTGTGTATATTTGTATGATTATTTATATTAACCGGTCTTTTTGGGTTTTAATTCCACAAAGCTATAAGATGTTGCTTTAAAACAACTACTTTAAAATTTTTTCTTTTTCTGTTCCCTCTGGCTATCACAGAATAGCTAGGACAAATATGTATACTATCTGACATATAT
The DNA here is from genome assembly GCF_000754665.1 of Bison bison bison. Classification (NCBI taxonomy): domain Eukaryota; kingdom Metazoa; phylum Chordata; class Mammalia; order Artiodactyla; family Bovidae; genus Bison; species Bison bison. The sequence goes on from NW_011494861.1 coordinate 17,471,075, forward strand.
TCTGTAACACTTGTGTGAATGCCAAGTGTTTCACACTGTGATAACATCTTTCTGGGCTTCCCAGGCGGCACAGTTGTAGAGAATCTGCCTGCTAATGCAGGAGATGCAAGTTTGATTCCTGGGTCAGGAGATTCGATCAAACCCAGTTTGATTCCTGGGTCATTCCCTAGAGTAGGAAATGGCAACTCACTCCAGTATTCCTGCCTAGAAAATTCCATGGACAGAGGAGCCTGGCAGGTTACAGTCCATGGGGTTGCAAAGAGTCTGACATGAATGAACACAAAAATACCTTTCTATTCAAAGTATTTAAATTAAAGACACAATTGGAGGCCCTTTAAGATCAATGTACCGATTATCAAATTTTTCTCATTTAAGTCTATAGCAATTTATAATTTATACTCACTTAAATTAACTTAGTTGTAGATTCTTCATCTATCTTAAAACACCTTTCTATGTACAATATAACAATATCTTATAATAGATGGTGTTTATTAGAGAACTTTGGAAAACTAAGAATAACTTCTGAAACAAAGATTAACAGAAAGATAGTATAAAAACATCTACTAGAGAAAAAAAACCAAGAGTTAAAAAGCGAAATATCTTTTTGTTCCAAAAGTTACTATGATACTGTGTCCTCTTTGGAATGTGTCTATATTTAGGAAAGTGGAGGGAACCATAGGCAAAGAAAAAGTTTCAATTCTTTACTTTTGAAATTGAAGTAGAAGATACATCTATCTAACTGTTTAGTATCCTCAGGTAGCATTTACAAGCAACCAATAAGAATACAATATTAAATCATTAATTTTATTAATGCTGTGATGCTTCATCAGAAAACAACACAAGTATCATACAAAGAAACTATTCAACACTGCTGCTGCTACTGCTAAGTCGCTTCAGTCATGTCCGACTCTGTGCAACCCCATAGACGGCAGCCCACCAGGCCCCGCCGTCCCTGGGATTCTCCAGGCAAGAACACTGGAGTGGGTTGCCATTTCCTTCTCCAATGCATGAAAGTGAAAAGTGAAAGTGAAGTCGATCAGTCGTGTCTGACTCTTTGCAACCCCATGGACTGTAGCCCACCAGGCTCCTCTGTCCATGGGATTCTCCAGGCAAGAGTACTGGAGTGGGGCGCCATTGCCTTCAACACTACAGACGGGTAATCTAAAGTGAAAATGTATAATCTAGGAAAATTTTCACATATAAAATATATGAAAGTATGTTCCCAAAATAAGTTAGCCAGATAGACTTCAATAAATCAGAAATCTACCTCATATTTCTTACAGAAACAAGTGGACAAAACTACTGAGAAAAAACTAAGAGAAAATGTTTATGAAATGTGACTTTTATTAGATTAATCCTTTCAATTAAAGAAAATGTGACTTTTATTAGATTAATCCTTTCAATTAAAGGGAGGTGGGGGGAGTCAGCCTGCCTTTGGACAGATGTCCACCACCCTCCCCCTCAGTTGCCAGCATCTGAAATAAAGCAAACCTTCCTCTCCCCCAACCTGGCCTGCTTATTAGCTTCTGAGCAGCAAGCAGGTGGACCTCCCATGCATACCTTTTGGTAACAGATTCGGCACCCAACATGGGGCTGGCCACTGCTGGGTCTCCTGGCTGGCTCTCCTGGGTCTTCCAGGAGAGAGCTGTGGCTATGATAGTGTATTAGCCTGCTGCTTATGGCTAGCTAGCCGTAGGCAGGGGATTTGGGGACATTCCTACTGCTGCTGCTAAATCACTTCAGTCGTGTCCGACTCTATTCGACCCCATAGACAGCCTCCTACCAGGCTCCTCTGTCCCTGGGATTCTCCAGGCAAGAATACTGGAGTGGGCTGCCATTTCCTTCTCCAATCCACGACTAAGACGCTCAGTCGTGTCCAACTCTTAGCGACCTCATGGACTGCAGCCTACCAGGCTCCTCCGTCCATGGAATTTTCCAGGTCTTCCAAAGGAGAGCTGTGGCTATGATAGTGTATTAGCCTGCTGCTTATGGCTAGCTAGCTGCAGGCAGGGGATTTGGGGACACTCCTAGCAGCTGCCAAAACCATCTGAGGATCCTTCCTGTTTCTCCCCTGCTCAGCACTGGCTGCCAACTTACGCTTTTTCTTGGCGGGATGGAAACTTGCATTTGGGACGAACCGATGAGCTCCAAGACTGGGTAAGTCCACCGGTGTGCATATAGGCAACTTTCCCATTTGTGAGTGGCTACTGTTATATGGGCATTTTGCCAATGGGTTCTGAGTGCAGCTGAATACTGTTTGTGAGTGCTCATGCTATTTGGGTATTTTTGCCAGTTGGTTCTGATGTTGAGAACTGTTTGGGAAACGGGGTGCTTCCCTGGTGGCTCAGATGGTAAAGAATCTGCCTGCAATGTGGGAGACCTGGGTTCAATCCTTGGGTTAGGAAGATCCCCTGGAGAAAGGAATGGCTACCCACTCCAGTATTACTGCCTGGACAATTATATGGATAGAGGAGCCACGCACAGAATGTTGGGGGGTCGGGGAGAGGGAAGAAAAGGAGAGAGAGTTCTTGTTCTAAAATTTTTATAGAAATGCAAAGAATTTAGAATAACAACTATGAAAAAGTGTATCAAAGTTGTAGGATTTACATTACCTGATTTGAAGGCTTATTATGAAACTACAAAAAATAATCAAGAAGAGTGTAGAACCAGTCAAAGAGCAGACATACAGATTAACACAACAGAACAGAGAGTCAAGAAGCACATTTATACATACTTGCTCAATTGGTTCTAAAGACAGAAGCCAATGGGAAAGGTTCACCTTTTAAACAAATAATGCTTGGAATAAGTGGATATCCATACTGGGGGAAAAACTGATTTTAACTTTTACTTCAAAATCTAAACAAAAATTAACTTGAAATGGATTACAGATTTATACATAAAAGCTAAAACTATTAAAATTATAGAAGAAAACAGGGGATAAAAATCTTCATACTTTGGGACAGGCAAACATTTCTAAAGGAAAAAGCCTAAATCATTTAAAAAAACTAACTGGAATTCATAAAAATTAAATACTTATGTTATTTGAAAGACAGCATTAATTAAAAGGCAAATCACAGACTGGGAGAAAATACTACCAAGACATATTCCTAGTACATAAAAAATTCTCACTACTCAGTGATAGTAAAGGCTGATTTTTTAAAAATGGGCAAAAAATTTGAATAGGTGCTTCATAAAAGATACACAAAATGGTCAATATGCACATTAAAAAGCATTAGTCACAGGGGAAACACATAATAAAACAAGCAAATATCTATATATCCACAAATCAAAAGACTGACAATGCCAAGAGTTATTGAGGGTTTGAGACAAATGGAACTTTCCTACACTGCTGACTGGAATGTTAAAATAACTCAATCACTTTGGAAAATAGTTTGGCAGTTTCTTAAAATGTTAAGCACAAACTAATCATACAACCCAGCAATTTCAATCCCAGGTATTTACCCCAGAGAAATAAATATGAAAATGATATCCAAATAACTAGTATGTGAATATTCATAGGAGCTTTATTCATAATAGTAAAAAATTAGAAAGAACTCAGATGTCCATCAACACATGAAGGATAAACCAACTGTGGAATATTCATTAAATGGAATACTGCTAAATAATTAACTAACTAACAACTGATGCAGAAAACATGGATGAATCTCAAAACATGCTGAGCTAAAAAAGCTAGACACAAAGGAGTACATTCTGCATGGTTCTATTTATAATAAACTCCAGAATGACTAAACTACTCTATGATGACAGACAGCAGATAGCCAGTGGCCTGGGACAGGAGTCTGGAGAATTAAAAGCAAAGTGGCAGTAAATACAATCTTTTGAAATGTTCTCTATTTATTTATTTATTTATTTTTTTGAAATGTTCTCTATTTAGATTGTGGTTTATACAACTGCCAAAATTAAACACTTTATTGTAAATTGCACTTCAACAAAGGTGATTTTTAAAACTACCCAGTTTGTGATCCTACATATATTAAACTTAAATTATGTAAATAATAGAACAACAAATTTAGTCCTCTCAAGGATGGATCAAAGAACAATGTTTTATAACTTCAAGTGCTATCAACAAAAATTACCTATGCATGTGGGAGAGGAAAGGGGGAGAGAGAGACAACTACTACCAGCAGTGGGAAAGCAGCCGTGTAAAGACGAGTGTGATACAGCTAGTCAGAGCGCAGGCCTGTGTCTTATTTCAGGGCATTTTCCAGCTCCACTCAATAAATAATTTTTAAAAGACACAAACAGGAAACTTGCTGCTGAACCAGTTAGAATTGGTTATTACAAGACTACTAAAAACCGGTGAGGAAGCAACAGTTAGAACTGGATATGGAACAGACAGGTTCCAAATAGGAAAAGGAGTACATCAAGGCTGTATATTGTCACCCTGCTTATTTAACTTATATGCAGAGTACATCATGAGAAATGCTGGGCTGGAAGAAGCACAAGCTGGAATCAAGATCGCCGGGAGAAATATCAATAACCTCAGATATGCAGATGACACCACCCTTATGGCAGAAAGTGAAGAGGAACTAAAGAGCCTCTTGAAAGTGAACAAGGAGAGTGAAAAAGTTGGCTTAAAGCTCAACATTCAGAAAACGAAGATCATGGCATCCGGTCCGATCACTTCATGGCAGATAGATGGGGAAACAGTGGAAACAGTGGCTGATTTTATTTTTCTGGGCTCCAAAATCACTGCAGATGGCAACTGCAGCAATGAAATTAAAAGATGCTTACTCCTTGGAAGGAAAATTATGACCAACCTAGATAGCATATTAAAAAGCAGAGACATTACTTTGCCAATAAAGGTCCGTCTAGCCAAGGCTATGGTCTTTCCAGTGGTCATGTATGGATGTGAGAGTTGGACTATAAACAAAGCTGAGCACCAAAGAATTGATGTTTTTGAACTGTGGTGTTGGAGAAGACTCTTGAGAGTCCCTTGGACTGCAGGGAGATCCAACCAGTCCATTCTAAAGGAGATCAGTCCTGGGTGTTCATTGGAAGGGCTGATGTTGAAGCTGAAGCTCCAATACTTTGGCCACCAGATGCGAAGCGCTGACTCATTTGAAAAGACCCTGATGCTGGGAAAGATTGAAGGCGGGAGGAGAAGGGGACAACAGAGAATGAGATGGTTGGATGGCATCACCGACTCGATGGACGTGGGTTTGGGTGGACTCCGGGAGTTGGTGATGGACAGGGAGGCCTGGTGTGCTGTGGGTCATGGGGTCGCAAAGAGTCTGAGCGACTGAACTGAACTGAACTGAAAAACTATAGTTATCACTCAACCAAAGATGGAGTGCTTACAGGCTGAGTGATAGGTCATTTAGGTTAAGTAACGATGAAGCATATAAAATAGTCAGCCAGTCACCACTAGGAGATCAGAAAATCTGACACAAACCCCCTTTTCTTTCATAGACACTAAGGCCCCCAAAAGATGACAGAGCTTTAATAAAGTGGAGTAGTACATCTTTAGAGCCTAAGCAAACCCACTAGTTCAAGAGTCAGCAAAACTGTTCTGTAAAAGGGTCAGAGAAGCTGTGTGGGTCTCTCTTCAAACTACTCAACTCTGCTGCTGCAGTTCAAAATCAGCCAGAGACAATATGGAAAGGAATGAGCAAGACTGTGTTCCAATTAAACCTACTTATGGACACTGAATTTAAATGTCATATAATTTTTATGTCATTATTCTACGTCATGTTACTGTACATCACTATGTTATTATTTTCCTTTTGTTTTTTTCAACCAATTAAAAATATAAACACCATGCTTAGTTCCTGGGTCATTCAAAAATAGATGATGGCCACTGCTATATCTAAAATGGATAACCAACAAGGACCTACCTACAAGGACCTTTGCCTTGCCATGGGAAGGAAACTTCCCATTGGAAGTTTCTACAGAAACTGTGAAAGGAAACTCTGCCCGACGTTATGAGGCAGAATGGATGGAAGGGGAGTTTGCAGAAGCATGGATACATGTATATATGGCTGAGTCCCTTTGATGTTCACCTAAAATTATCACAGTATTGTTGATTGGCTATTCCCCAATACAAAATAAAAAGTTAAAAAAGAAAATAGGTGAAGGACCAAATGTGAGTCCCATGGGTCATAGCTGCCTGATTCCTGTACTAAGCATAGAAGTCCGTATTTTTCTTATTCATAACATCTTCTTTTATATAAATAAAATCAATAAAATCAAAGCTTGAAACTAAAATTTTTAAAGCCATTACAAAGAAATATGAAATTTCATACTACACTTATGCGAATGGCAGTATGTATATTTAAAATTATTTTTAAAAGATAACAGAATAGTATTATCTGGACATATCAGTCTATTGCTCTAAGTCAGAGTACATGCCCAATAAACATTAGTTAAATAAATTTTAGAACCAACTTTTGATCCTTTATGAATACAATCTATCAAATATAATATACTCCTTACTATCTTTATACGAACACACTGAGCATAGTAAGGTGAACAGCCCTGATGACATTAGCTACCACATTCTATTACACCTCAGTGATCTCTCATATGGCAAACCACATAACCTCATATTAAATAGAAAACAACCTGCTTTACTTTTTAGCTCCTATTTGCAGTTTCATCGTTTCTTCCCCTTGTCAAGCTAGGTAGCTATCACTTCTTGCTGCTATCACTGAACCTATCTGGAGAAGCTGCAAACCAAGGTTTATTTTCCCCCTAAACTTAAGCAAGTACAATGACAACCAGACTTCAACAATTACCATTTCCATCGCAGACTGCAGCAACACATTACAAAAGAGAGGATTTTGAACACAGTGAAGAAAATAGAAGTATATTAATGTCACTTCCTATCTTAAAGACCAAGTAGAGAAAGAATAATCTACAGAAATTCAGAAGAAAAAAATTAAAAGAACCACCTCCAATACCTTCAGGAACCTGAAGTTCAGCCTAAAGTGAACTTCATCTTTAGCATTTTATCAGATTCCTACAAGCATTTATTATTTACTTTTTACCTTGCATTTTAGTTTATTCTACGATTGGGTCAACAAACAGGACAGCCCATTAGATATCAGGCAAATTACCCAGTGTTACGAGCACAGAGATGAAAAAGAATTTCCTGCCAAAAATGCAAATAATTCTCAACCACAATCTCCATACCAACACTCCCTGACTTGCTGTCTATTCTCACAATCCTTTATTTTCAGCCTCCATACAGCTGATTCCACCACTTTGCCTCTTTCTCAACACCTTGCCTATCTTTATTTCCCTCAGTATGCCTTTTAAGTTCCATGGTCCATAAATTTAATCATTTTAGTCATATAATATCTTTTTCTTTTACAGCCAAACATATACGCTAACCACCCTTTCAATGTGTCACTCTGAGATGACATGGAAAAAATATAAACTCTTAAGAGAAGAACTCTCTTTCTCTCCTTGTCACTAAATACACAAGCATACCTGTCTTTGAACCCATTCTCTTCTTTCCCTACTATTATGGAGGAAGTGTCCTCCCTTTAAATGAAGGCAAAGTCTCACTTTGCTTTGGATGCAATCCTGCACATGATCTAATCCTACAAATTATCTCACCGTTCCTCATTCATTAGTTTGCATGGCAATAACCTCTCTTAGTTTTTGTTTTCACCTAAAAACCTCCTTGATCTGCTTTACTGGTTCCTCTTCGTCTACCTGAGCTTTAAATGTTGGAGCTCTACGAGTTTACAACCACAATTACCAACTGTACAAATCCCCATATTCACGGATCTCGTCTCTGTATAATAGAGCCTAAGCATAAGATCCCATGTGCCTCATTACCTTTAAACCTACCCTTCTTCCAGGATCCCTGTCTCTGTAAATGCACCCAAATTTTTCTGCCCAGCTACTGAAGCCTAAAACCTGGAAGTTATCATCCTCTGCTTCAAAGACAACATCATCCATCAATCATCAAGTTCTGTCTACCCTAGGGCCCACATATTTTTAAAACACTTCTTCACCCAAGCCTCACTGACCTCACCCACATAAGCAAGCATCATGTACTACGCCTGGCCAATTTCAACAACTATCTACATATTAGATCTCCCTACTTCCTACTCTTGCTTCTTTCAAATCCATTCTCCATACTGTACCCAGTAAAGCTTTCCTAGCATTTACTACACTTTATTCTATATATTTGCTTATAAGTTTGCCACTATGTTGTATATCACTCTTATCTGTACTCTCAACATGACAGTATTCGTTATAAATACATACAATTAAAAGTAAAACAAAAACAATACCATAAAAAATACAGATAAATATGTATGACTGATCTAAGGATTGTAGAAAAATTTTCTAGATTAAAAAAAAAAAAACCTAGAGCTTAGTTTTTAAAAAATTCAGAAGAGCAAATCTTCCCTATATTAATATTAAAATGACTAAAATGTGGCTTCCAGTGGGTTATAGCGCACTGGGTTGCAAAGAGTCAGGACCGAATGACTAACACTTTCACTTTCACTTTCTGGCCATTAGTCCTACTTTTGTCTCTTGGTACCAAACAGAATCATTCTAATTCCTTATCTACTTTGATAATTTGAAAACAGTCATTAGTTTAACAAACTCTATCTAGTCTTTTCCAGGTAAGTAATTTTATCATGAATAGAAGGTAGGATTCTTTGTTGCTGGCTTTTTGTTGATTAGTGACAAAGTTTCACTAGCCTATTAAAATCTCAAATGCTAGCCTAATCAATACTTTATGGTAATAAGCATAAAATGATTTGAGTGTATTGCTTCACTGTACTATTGACAAGCCTCAGCCTAAGCAAGGGAAAAGAAAATAAACAGGAAAACCAAGGGGAATTGAGATGAAGAGGAAAAAGTTAGGACAGAGGCTTATGGGGTAGGGAGGGTATGTAGCAATTTCTAAAGCTTAAATGTAGACTGTTCCTTATTTCGTCTTTAGACTGTGTCTTGAATTATCACAGAACTAAAACTCATTAACACTTGCTGACAAGCTTGGATGTCTCTATTTTAAGTTGTTAACATTAACTTATTTTTCTGTCAAGTGTCATTGGTGATTTAAAGACTTCTTTTTTAGCCTAGAGATACTTTATTCAAAGGAATACTTATCAGCAAGCAAATATATAAAAGCAGGTGAAGGTTGACAATGGCTGGATCCTTGCCTGCTCTGAGCCCTTCTAGGGCCTGCAGACAGTTTTCCATTCATGCATGCATTCATTCAACAACTATTTACTAATGAGTACCTACCATGTGCCAGACACGGAGATGCAGCAGGGAATAAGGCAGATAAGATCCCTTCCCTGATGAAGCTTCTAGCCTAGAATACAATGTTTTAAATTACTGCTTCAAAAAACTGGCCCTGGGCCAAATTCTGAAGGAAAAAAAAAAAATCCTTTGCTCTGCATTTCCACTCCTCTCATTTCTCACCAACCCCAGATGGCCCACTAACTCTTAAGACAGTAACAGAAATATGGTCTGAAAAACAGAGGAATGCATAAGCAGCCCTAAAAATCATACTTCTTCCCCAGGAAACAAGTCACTAATTACCTGGAGACAACCTATTTTTAAGCACAAATTTAAAACTCACAGTATTCTGCAATAAAGAATATATTAAAAGGTATCTTAAATCTGGATCAGCACTGACTGTCATTAAAAACAGAAGTTAAAGCAATCCTTATAACTGGCTACTACAAAAAAAATAAGTATTTAATTTGAATATTTTCAAACTAGGGCAAAAGTGACATTGGAACATCATATCTACATTAAATTAAAAATAAATTTTCATTATTAAAGCCAAGTTAGATGTAATTGGGATACAAAGTATCAGAAGCTCACAAGAACTACTTCTTTTGGCTGTCTCAAAAGTAAAGCGCTTTCAGAAACTTTCCCAAGGTTTCAGCAGATCTTGAAGGGACACTAGAACAGCAGAACCGAGGGCCCCGAACGTCTTAGTTCAAATCTTAGTTCCGTCATTTCGTAGCACTGTGTTGACCTTGGACAAGTTAGAAAATTTCTATCTCAATTCCTCCAGTGTAGAATGAGATGAATGACAATGCCTTACTCCAGAGGGCTGATATAAAGATTAAAAGAATTAGTGAAACACTTACAATGTCATGTAAAATACTATAATGGTGTCTGAAGAAAAGTAATCAAATACTACATCGCCAGCAACAAAAAAAATGCCACAATATATAACCATTTTCTTATGAATTTACTAATGCCTCATGTAATTCTATTTCAAGAATTTGAGAAAATATAAACAAAAATGTTAAAATAATCTCCAAACTACAGATGGAGAATATAACAATTTTAACCAAAACAATCTAGGTATGCATAATTCAAACCACGAATTCAACAAAGAGCCACTGCCACCAAGTATTCAGTAAGTTTAAACAATGCAGCATCAAAGCATTTCTCTCTCGGGGCCGCTGAATACCTAATTTAAGAAAAAATGCAAAATGTACCATTATTGCTGTGTGTCAGAAAAGTTCTCTGTCCTTTATATTAACGGTTGATGGTAACCGAGGACTATCTAGTATTCATGAGAATGAACTTCACTTATAAGTCACTAATTTCCATACCTTGTCCATTGTCTAATAGTTGAGATATTGTCAAAGTAAACAAATGCTGCCACCTTCTGGACTAATGAACATGGTGTTACTTTATTTATTTATTTATTTTTTTGGTGTTACTTTAAATAACCCAATGTGATCCATAAGCAAAGGACGACAAATTTTAAAAGCAAAAGTTTTGGTTCAGCTTTTATTCTCAGTGAGATTCTCACTGCAATAAATGACCAAACACTGGATGCATTTCATGTAATTTCACAGAAAGAATAATTTCTTCTGTAATGCAATGAATTAATGTACCAAATTAACATTATTCGTCATCTCTAACATGTCTCACCTCTCTTTCCCAAAGAAATTCATTAAATGTCCTAATTAGCAAGGAACTGAAAGCTTTTAAAACGAATCTGTTATCAGAATGAATCTTATCAATGATGTGTTTGAATGTGAGAAACTAGAAAAAAACAAAAACTACCAGTGTTGTGAAAGTTTCAAAATCCCTTGATACTATGGATTGTATGTTTCTTTGTATGGATTGTATGTTTCTTGTACGGACTGTTTTATAGTATTTATCAGTTCTGCCTTATGCACTTTTGAAATTGGAAATTTTTCCTTCAGAAAATTAATTCAATGTAAATATGAGAAAAAAATGGACGTTTACATGCAAGATGAAACAAAAGCAGCTTTAAGCTTTTTGCTTGAAATATTTTGATTGAAATATTCTGATACAACTAATCTCACTTTTAGTGAGATATTTCCAAACTGAAATCTTAAATTTTCCTATGTAAATGTCTGCCTCAGAAAACACAGCATTCTATGTAAGTGTCTTTCTATGATCAAGGTTTACTTATTTTTTAAAAAACAGAATTACATTAAATCAAGCTAAAATGGCTTTCAGGAAAGAACAGCTTTTATTCTTTTTTGAATACCTATGCAGGTTCAATCCCGGGGTCGGGAAGATGCCCAAGATGCACTGGAGGAAGGCATGGCAACCCACTCCAGCATTCTTGCCTGGAGAATCCCATGGACAGAGAAGCCTGACGGGCTATATAATCCATAAGGTCGCAAAGAGTTGGACACAACCGAAGCGATTTAGCATGCATGCATGCAGAAGTGAATAACCAATCCTACATTTTCTAACTAGAAATGCTGCTTTTGTAATATGAAGTTAAGAAGGAAATTTTTATTTTGTTTTTGGTTTTTTGTTCATTTTTAAATGGAGAAGAAAATATAATTCAGGATGAATTCATGATGGTCTGGGACACTAATCAATATTACAACAGATTTCTAACCTGCATTACATTTCAGTTGGGTAGAGCCATATAATTATAGGTAAATGTATACACAACAGGTCAATATGATTTATTGTATAAAAGCACTGAAATAAAACTGAGAGTTCTGAATCCAAGCATCAAAGCTGACCTGTTCATGGCTATATGCCTAGCCTCGCCTATACTAGGTGGTCAATGAATTTTTGTTAAATAGGTTAATTACTACTTTAATTAATTAGTTAAGCAAAACCCACAAACTTCTACATTTTTAAACTTTAATCATTCCAGGGCATGAAAAGGAATGCTTCTATTTTCAACCTATAGAAAAATAAATAAATGTATGATTTTTGTCTTATTTGTTACCAAGTTAAACAAGCTTGAATACAGTAAGATTTAATGTAATCATCTTTTTAGCTATTGGCCTGAATTTCAAGATGAATATTCATTACATAAATAAAAATCTGAGTCATGTAAATGAAAAAGCACATGTAGTTTTACTAATTTCTAAAAAGTTAAAACTTATCAAATTCCTGAACTGAATCAAAAATATCTTTTTTAAGTCTTGTCTATTCTATCAAGAAAATTTGAACATACACTAGCAATTTGATACTTCCAAGGGGCTACTGCTAATTGTGTTAGATGAAATACAGCCCTGTAGTTATATAATGTCCATATTTTAAGACACAGATATTCTTAGGACTGTATTGTTGAAATGACAAGATACCTGGCATTTGCTTCAAAATACTTAAGCCAAGAGAGTAAGAATAAAGAGTATAAACAAAGAAGGTATAGCAAAATTTGGATCACTGATGAGTCTGGGAGGTGACTGTTATAAAGGATTCCATTCTCTCCCATCTTATGTATATTAGAAAATTTTGCTGAAAAAAATTTAAAGAATGGTCATCAAGATGATGACAACAAAAATAATATAATAACAAAAAGATAACTAGAAAAACCCAATATCTGAAAACTATTAAGTCTCACCACTCTTATGGCAGAAAGTGAAGAGGAGCTGAAAAACCTCTTGATGACAGTGAAAGAGGAGAGTGAAAAAGTTGGCTTAAAGCTCAACATTCAGAAAACGAAAATCATGGCATCTGGTCCCATCACTTCATGGGTAATAGATGGGGAAACAGTGGAAACAGTGTCAGACTTTATTTTTTTGGGTTCCAAAATCACTGCAGATGATGACTGCAGCCATGAAATCAAAAGATGCTTACTCCTTGGAAGGAAAGTTATGACCAACCTA
>NW_011494861.1:17484317-17518818 GCF_000754665.1 Bison bison bison
ACCTCATGCGAAGAGTTGACTCATTGGAAAAGACTCTGATGCTGGGAGGGATTGGGGGCAGGAGGAGAAGGGGACGACAGAGGATGAGATGGCTGGATGGTATCACCGACTCGATTGATGTGAGTTTGAGTGAACTTCAGGAGTTGGTGATAGACAGGGAGGCCTGGTGTGCTGCAGTTCATGGAGTCTCAAAGAGTCGGACACGACTGAGCAACTGAACTGAACTGAACTGAACTGAGTAAGTCTCAATAATCCATGAGTCAAAATAAAATCAAGTTTGAAATTCAAATGTGTTTTGAACTGAGTAAAAATAAAAAATATCATATCTTTGATACAATTACAATGAACAATCTAATAAGAAAAACACCAGCAACAAAAAAATATTTAGCAATTAACAAAGGTGATGACTGTACAACAGTACTACTAAACACTGCTCAAAGCAACAAAAAAAGATATAAATGAAAACACATCCCATGTTCATGGATAGGAAGGTTGAATATTGTTATGATGTCAGTACTACCCAAAGTGATGTTCAGATTTAATGCAATTCCTATCAAAATCCCAATAACATTTTTTTACAGATATATAAAAACCCATCCTAAAATTCACATGGATTTCCAAAGGACCTGAAGTAGCTAGAGAACTCACACTTCCTGATATCAAAACTTACTGCAAGTCTATAGGAGTCAAAAAACATAGATCAAAACAGAGATATGCACTAGTGGAACAGAAGAGAGAATATAGAAATAAACCTTTGCATATATGATCAAAGGATTTTTGACAAGAGTACCAAGCCCATTCAATGGAGAAAGGACAATTTTTTCAACATATGATCCTGAGAAAACTAGATATTCACATGCAAAAGAATTAATTTAGATCCTTCCTTAAAACTATATATAAAAATTAACTCAAAATGGATCAAAAACTGAAATCTAAAACCATAAAATTCTCTTTACAACTTTAGATTGGCAATGATTTCTTGTATGCCACCACAGGCACAAGCAACACAAAAGAAAAAATATGACAAATAAGACTATAAAATTTTTAAAATTATGTGTATCAACAGACAATATCAACAGAGTAAAAAGGCAACTCACAGAATGAGAGAAAATATTTACAAATCTGAGAAAGGATTAATATTCAGATTAGCCTGATTTGTGCTGCTCTACAGCAGAAACCAATACAACACTGGAAAGCAATTATCCTCTAAAAATTCAGAATGTATCAGAAATTCCTGAAACTCAACAACAAAAAAACAAATTCAATTCAAAAATGGAAGAAGCACTTGAACAGACATTTCCTCGAAGAAGATATACAAATGACTAGTGAAAGTGAAAAGTGTTAAGTGAAGTTGCTCAGTTGTATCTGACTCTTTGCCGCCCCATGGACTGTAGCCTACCAGGCTCCTCTGTCTGCGGGATTTTCCAGGCAAGAATGACTAGTAGGCATATGAAAAGACCATCACTAATCATCAGGGAATTCGAATTAAATCTAATCTCAAACCCAATAAATAGCTATGATCAAAAAAACAGAAAACAAGTCCTAGCAAGAATGTGAAGCTAAGTGGTATAGCCCCAGTAGAAAATAGTATGGCAGTTCTTCGAAAAATTAAAAATAAAACTACCATGTGATCCAGCAATTCCATTTCTGAGTATATGCACAAAAGAACTGCATGCAAGGTCTCAAAGAGATATTTTTACACCCATGTTCATAGTAGCATCTTCACAGTAGCTGAAACATGGAAGCAACACAAGCATTCATTGACAGACAGATAAATGTGTGGTGTATATATATATACATACACACACACACACACACACATACAACAGAACAATATTCATCTATAAAAAGGGAATTCTGTAAGATGGATGTACACTGATGACATCACCCTAAATGAAATAAGCCAGTCACAAAAAGAAATGTATTGCACCATTCCACTTATATGAGATACTTGAAGTAATCAAAATCACAGACAAAGAAAGCAGAATGGTGCTTACCAGGACTGGGGGGCAAGAAAAAACAATGAGTTATTTGTTTAATGGGTACTGAGTTTCAGTTTTATAAGATGTCAAGTGTCAAGGAGATAGACAGTGATGATAGGTGCACAGTATTATGAATGTATTTAATACCAGTGAACAGTTCACTTGTTAAGATGGTAAATTTTATGTCCTGTGTATTTCCCCAGAATAAAAGAATTTGGGGAAAAAAGAAAAGATACCACACAAAATATTGTGGGATGTACTTAATACAATGCTTAGAGGGAAATTTACAATACAAATTATATTAGAAAAGAAGAAATGTTTCAACTCAGTCACTTTAGTTTCTACCTTAAGAGACTAGAAAGATAAGAGCAAAGTACACATAAAGAAAGAAGAAAATGGGAAATAATCAAGTTAAGAGTAGAAAATTAATGAAATAGAGAACAGAAAAATATAGAGTATCAATAAACCAGAAGCTGGTTCTTTGAGAAGATAAAAATTGCTAAGCCTGACTATTAGGTTGGAAAAAAAAAAGAAACAAATTTCTAAAACCAAGGATGAAAAAGGGAAAATCACTATGGAATATAAAGATATTAAAAGGATAATAAAGAATACTATGAATACTAGTATGCCAATAAATTAAACAACCTAGATGAAATGGACAAATTTCTTGAAAGGCACAAACTAATGTTCAATCCAAAAGAAATGGATAATTTGATTAGCCTTAAATCTCTTTTAAAAATTAGATTTGTATTTAAAAATCTTCCCTCATAGAAAACTCTAGACCAAGACAGCTTCAATGGAGAACTGCACCAAATATGTAAAGAAGAAATAAAGAAGAAATAATACTAATTCTTTACAAATTTTTCTAAAAAACTGAAAAATAGAAATATATATATATATACATATGTATATTCTTATATATTCTTATAAGGATATAAGCTTATATAAGAATTATAAGATAAATTATAATATTATAAGACTATAAGAACTATATTCTTATAAGAATTTAAGAGTTCTTATATCCTTGTATTTATCTTAATTCTTATATCTTAAGAATATAAGAATTTTTATATAATAATTATAAGCTTATAATATATAAGAATATACCTTGTTATCAAAACCAGACAAAAGAATTATAAGAAAACAAACTGCAGCCCTATGAGGCGGATACTAACAAACATTCCATTTTACAGATAAATCTAGGACTAAAGAGATTCAGAAATCGCCAAAGACCACAGAGAGAAAAATTGGCAGGCAACCTGGATTTCAGAACATAGGCTCTTAACCATAACACTACTGCTTCTCAAATTCAATTAAATTCTAGATACTTCTGCAAAAGAAAATAATAAAGAGTGCTGCCCAATACTTACCTAGAAACTATGCTGGAACCATTATAGAGATCACTAGCATATGACAATGTAGCCAAAGGTCGTACTGAATTATATCGAGTGAACTTGGACAAGCATTCCTGAAATTCATCCAACTGGCTTGCAGTTCGACTGTCATCTATATGAAGAAAACAAAATAAACAAATAGAACTGCAACGTAAGTCAAAGAGCAATAACCACAGATTAACAATTATATTCTAAATATAAACAACAACTCATATTTAGAGAGGACTAATGTATTAAAAAGCAGGGACATTACTTTGCCAACAAAGGTCCGTCTAGTCAAGGCTATGGTTTTTCCAGTGGTCATGTATGGATGTGAGAGTTGGACCTTGAGGAAGGCTGAGCACCGAAGAATTGATGCTTTTGAACTGTAGTGTTGGAGAAGACTCTTGAGAGTCCCTTGAACTGCAAGGAGATCCAACAAGTCCATCCTAAAGGAGAACAGTCCTGGGTGTTCATTGGAAGGACTGATGCTGAAGCTGAAACTCCAATACTTTGGCCACCTCATTCAAAAAGTTGACTCATTGGAAAAGAACCTGATGCTGGGAGGGATTGGGGGCAGGAGGAAAAGGGGACGACAGAGGATGAGATGGCTGGATGGCATCACCGACTCGATGGACATGAGTTTGGGTGGACTCCGGGAGTTGGTGAGGGAGGCCTGGCGTGCTGCAATTCATGGGGTCGCAAAGAGTTGGACACGACTGAGCGACTGAACTGAACTGAACTGAATGTACACAAATTAATTAGCTGATCTTTCAGTTTTCATAAAAATTTCTTAGTGGTTCTTGAAAGACACTGTCTCTTTGAACACCAATAAGACCGTACTATGAATTCTCTTTCTTTTTTAAGCAATCATTTCTTGCAAAACAAAGGAAAAAAAGTACCTATGATCAAGAAAGGTTAAATTATTTATTAAAATAAAATCCCTTATCAATGGAGAAAGTGAGAGTTTTGTTAGTTTGAAGGAACATATTTACAGGGATACATTATCATGCTCCTGTTTACTAGTCAAAACACAATTTAGATTAAAAAATGAATTTTTAAATAAAAAGCAAATGAAGTATTTGTTCACATAATACATTGAAGTGTTTCAAAACCAATTATGGGATGGGAGTAAAACTGCAACGTATTAATCCTTAATTTTCAAAGTCAAATTTAAAATAGGTTCATGCAAATATCTTGGTGGAACATGGAAAACAGTAATTCCATCCAACAGAACTCTACAAATACTTTGAGTAAAATCCATTTCAGTAAGCTATTCATAATTAAATGACGTAGAATTTAAATCACGTAGAATTTAAAGTCAGGTTATGAAAGATCTAATCTACTCTTCTAATGAAGATAGCTAATCTACTCTCCAATGTAGAAACAGGCCTACAACGAAAAAGCATAAATAAAGAACATTGTTTTCTAAAATTGATTAAAGTTTAGACTTGCATTTTCCTTCCCAAAGAAAGAAAAGTAAAGCACACAATTACGTTAGTTAGCCTCCTATATGGAAACTTGAAATAAGCCTGTTACAACAATGTTTTTTTTCATAACTTCCTCCTTATTCTTAGCTCATATATATACATAAACACACACACAACCTTTTAAAGTTTTGTGATTTTCCTTCTCAAATGTTCTCTGAAAATAACAGTAGGCTAAAAGAAATTACACTATAAGTATCATTAAGCGAAAAGAATTATTTTACTTTTACTATACTATGTGATATATAATTAAGAATTTATTTATCTGGAGATTTCCAGTTATCTTAAATTCTTGACATGAAGAAATTTATCTAACAATTATTATAAAGGAAAATAATTGAGGAAACTAAGCTTCTGTCTGCAATATTTTAAATGTTAAAGATTTAAAAGCTAACTTAACACAGTCATCTAATGACCTACATTAAAAGGGTTCAATTTTGTAGTGTTTCCATTCTGGGAAAAGTAAAAGGAACAAACCTAATTAGCATGCAATATCAAAATGTTATTGGGCTGAAGCTCTTAGTTGACAAAAATTATTCTCAGGAAGTTCAACAAATTATAAATAAAACATAGGTTATTACAGGGAAAAAACGGCAGGGGGGGAAGATATCAACTGTACTACAAAGTAGTTTGGATACAATAGCTAACTGGTTCTTTTTCTAAATTGCTGCTGCTAAGTCGCTTCAGTTGTGTCCAACTCTGTGTGACCCCACAGACGGCAGCCCACCAGGCTCCCCCATACCTGGGATTCTCCAGGAAAGAGCTCTGGAGTGGGTTGCCATTTCCTTCTCCAATGTGTGAAAGGGAAAAGTGAAAGTGAAGTCGCTCAGTCGTGTCCGACTCTTCGTGACCCCATGGACTGCAGCCTACCAGGCTCCTCTGTCCATGGGATTTTCCAGGCAAGAGTACTGGAGTGGGGTGCCACTGCCTTCTCCATTTCTAAATTAAGACAACCCTATTACTGTGAGCTACTTAATATAATACTAAAAAGACAGTTACTTTAGATATCCATTTAAAATTTGGTTTAATGTTAATCTATTCTTTCAACCTTTTGACATCAATCTCTAAGTACATAAAATCCACAAGCATTCAAAAATGTATATTCTGTAGAAGATTATAATCTTTTTCTAAGGTAGCTGAACTTCTGGCCATCATACCAATTATATTGAAATAATTGTTTAAAAAATTTTTTTTTATAACTTCTTTTGAAAGTTGGTGTTAAACTATTGGGTATGATGGCCAGAAGTTCAGCTACCTTAGAAAAAGATGGTTCAATGCAGGATACAGGATGCTTGGGGCTGGTCCACTGGGATGACCAAGAGGGATGGTATGGGGAGGGAGGTGGGAGAGTGGGTTCAGAATGGGGAACACGTGTACACCCGTGGTGGATTCATGTTGATGTATGGCAAAACCAATACAATACTGTAAAGTAATTAGCCTCCAATTAAAATAAATAAATTTAAATTTAAAAAAACAATTATTTCAGTATCTGAAAGCATAGGGATTAGATTTCACTTATCTGGTTGTGAAAAGGTAGGATTCTGTTTGCTTGGTTGGTTTTTGATCAACATCCATATATATCTTCTGGCAAATCACCTCTCCTATTCTAATTACAGATTATTCTGTAAAAGTGTATTCAGTGTCTCTTTTCTGTCTTCTAATGCTTTATAATTTAGCTTCTTTTCCAATTACAATTAAGAATTCAAGATATTAATTTCTTAGTTATCTCTCATTTTCATAGATGAAAATAGAAGCGGGGATGGGGAGTGGGTTCTCAGTTGAACATAGACAAAAGGACAATCAAACTCTTAGGTACCCTTTACAAAGAAGTTTCAAGGTCTTCTTTACAGCCAAGAAAACTAGGAGAAACTTCATATTCAGCAATATGTGTCATCAGTGTACAAATTTGATAAGTTAAATTCGAGATTCCTAAAAACTAAGACAACCATGTGTGGAGTACAATACAACCATATCTATTAAGTATAAAACTAAATTAATCTTCCTCCTGATTTTAACTTACTAGTCTATCTTCCTATAAAGCTATATCGCCAAAATAAATTAGTTTGTAATTACCTTTACTATCCCATAGCATGCCTATGTTATAGTTACTTAAAATTATGAATCACTAGCCTTTTCCAATCTCTCTTTACTATCTCTCTCTTTTTAATGTCTGCCATTTACCTGTGGTTGTATTTCAACATCATACCAACAAATAAAATCTGGAAGGCTTAACATGTA
The DNA here is from genome assembly GCF_000754665.1 of Bison bison bison. NCBI lineage: Eukaryota > Metazoa > Chordata > Mammalia > Artiodactyla > Bovidae > Bison > Bison bison. The sequence continues at coordinate 17,491,398 of NW_011494861.1, forward strand.
CCCTCTGCCAGTCAGAATGTAGGTCTCAGACCACTTTCAAATTTACAGCTTCATACTATAGTTTATAGATTATTACAGAAGTTTAATAAGAGGCTTAATTCTCAGACAATACACAGAAAACTTTCCATCTGAATGAAAACTATTGACTACTGACTATTAATTTCAAACACACTTATAAACAAAGCTTGGCTTTCTTCTAGTCTTCACAGGAAAAACGCCATGTTGAATCTATATATTTTGCTTTTGTCCACCTCTAAACCTGAGGCAAATGTGTCCAAAGGTTCTCTCTCTATAATGTGTAGATTATAATACAACCATGCTTATTCAAGAGAAATTCAAGGCCAAATTTTTAACAATTAATAAAATATCATACATTTCTTTCCTTGGTAATGCTCATTTTGAGCAGGTGTATTAAAAATAACATCAACTAATTGAGAATCTTATACAAAGCACTATATTTTATGTGCATCATCTACAAACCATAAAAAAAAAAAAAAAGACAAAAATTGTGCAGGGTTGGTATAAATGTCCCCTCCTCAATGGTGAGCAGAGACACCAAGAAAGGCTAAAGATCAGAGAACTAACAAAAAGGGCACAAAACTATCCTACAGCAGTAAAACTATTCTATCCTACTGTATACAAATCTGCGCATAAGTTATTTCCTCTACTTTGAATATGTTTCTATTATCCTTTTTTAGTTAATTAATACTAGCTTTGATGAAATACAACTTCTCTGAAATCCCTACAGGAATCTTTCTCTTACATTTCCCCATTTTCAACTTGGCATGGCTTTTTCACCTCCAGTTATATTAGTCAATTATTCTTCTCTATTCCCTTAATGCCCTTGGCATATTTATATAAGACCATGTAGCATTAGGTAAATAACCTATTAGGCTATTAGCAAATTACCTGTTGCTTCCCTTCACTAAATTTATAATACTCCTGGACAGTAAAACAAGTTCTTTCATCTTTTTATTCTTAGCACAGATGATAGTGCTTAGAACTTAACAAACATTGAAAAATAGAAGGCAACTGAATGGAATTTATTTTTGCTAGCTACATATTCATGGCTGATTTGTTTTTAACTTTATACAGCTAAGTATATACAGATTAAAAATTCCCAAATAGAGAAAGAGAACAAAAATAGTTATAGAAAAGCAAAGTAATCCAAGATGTCTAAGAACCTCCAAAATGCTGTGCTAGACTATGTTGAAAATAGACAGTTTTGCTTTATGAATAGAACTTTTCATAAATCCAGCATAAGAAGCTAGACATGGACATGAAACATGAACTTGAGATATTTTAAGAATTCTTGAATATGTACCTGAGATACGAGACATCCTTGTAGAAAAGTAACATTGCTCTAAGTCTTCAAAATGAGCAGTGAGTCGTTTTCGTCTTGATGCTAATGTGCTGTTATACCAGGGCTGTTTCTTTGTCTAAGGTGATAACAAGAAAAAGACACTTGTAATTCTGAACGAAGCATACTATTTTTTCTGCGGAGAATATCTAGATGCTTGAATATTTAATTTCAAAAGTTCACATTAAAATAATTACAAATGGCAAAATCCTGTAGTTCCTAAGACCATATTTTCAAATTCTTATTTTAAAAGGAAAATAGGCCCATTTTATAAGAATAAAATGAGAAGCATCTTTCAACTCTCCAAATTAATGAAGATAGAATCCATTATAAATGCCAAACTTAGAATTTTAAGAATTTGAACATGCATCAACTGTTAGGAAACAACTACCAAAAAGGAAACTAATTACTTTTCAGAATTATAGTGCAGCCCTATATATTTTGAGTAATAGGAATAGTGCTTAATTATATAGAATAGATATTTAAATTAGTATTTATTATTAGGTTAAGGGATAGTCAACATGTATATACTAAATAGTTTGATATATACATTAGAAAACCAAAATAACTAAATCTTGTATATATATTTAGACAACAAAAGCAAATCTGAAATATACTAGCATATGAACTCTATTAAAGTCTATAATCCTAAATATATATCCCAGCACTATGTTAACTAAAAGGGTATGAAAACTCTTCTACAAATGGTTTCTATCAATTATGTGTGCGGCACATTAAGAGACAGAAATAAGCTACATACTGAGATCTTTGGATGATACAAGTTAACCAATAAGAATAAAACAACTGCTAATGTATTAAGAAATACTAAGTTACTACCATGAACAAGACCCTTATCTAGAGTGAACTCCTGCTACAAGTAGATGGCTATTGTCCTCCAACTAAAAATAAATAATTTTTTTTAAAGAAGAAGTACATTTTAAAGCAGTGTTTGGATCACAAGAAAAAAAAGGCTATTTTACTAAAAGATTAACAACCAAACAGGAAGCCAAACTCAGAGAAGTAAAGGTAAACAACACAGAACAATGTAGAAAGGGGGAAAGAAGAGGACAGTCTGAGGACAAATATGAACGAAAGGGCAAATACTAGATCTGGAAAATAAAAAGAGAATTTGAAAACTGGAAGACAAATCTAAAATAATTACCCAAAATGAAGGATAAAAGTCAGGAAGACAGAAAAACTTGAAAGAAAAGAAACATGAAAGAATAATAAGGTTTAAACATGGGCACCCAGAGACCCAGAAGAGAGTAACAGACAGAACAACACATATTTGAAGAGCTAATGTTGACAATTTTCCAAAACTGAAAACATACATGAATATAGACAGGGAAATTATTCCTATCAAGGAAAAATAAAAAGAAATCCACAATTACATATACTAAAGCAAAACTGTGTTTCTGTCCAAGAGAGAAAGATTTTAAAATCACAAAAACAGAAAAGATAATTCACTTAATAGGAACAATCAAAGACGCAAAACACTTCTCAAAAACAGTAACAGCAGCTAGAACATCCTAAGCTTTGGTTATACTTAAAAAGTTGAAAGAAAATAACCTCAAACTAAAATTCACATCCAACAAAACTATCCTACAACAACAGAATGCTGAGCAAAATGCTTTTTCAACTGAATGAAAGCAAGGATTATCATCAATAAGCCATTTCTTTAAAAATGTCTGAAATTTTATAATTGAAAAGTTCAGTAAAACAAACTAGAAGATTGGAGACACAGAATGAAAGAGAAGCAAGGATACAGTAACCAAGCAAGTGATTTCAAATACTGTTTGTATACATTAGCTATAATATCTCATTTATGGGATTTAAGAATAAGACAGAATAAGTACACCAAAACCCAGCATATAACTCTAAAGAGAGGGCCCGGATACTTTTATTTGAAAATCCTACCAAATATTCATGGAAGATATAACATCAATCTTGCACAAACCTTTCAGAAAACACCTCCCCATTTGTTTAATGAGGCCAGCATAACTGTAATACCCACACCCAATGAGGATACTGGAGGAAGGGAAGGAAAAAAGAAGGGGAATAAGAACCTTCATGAAAACAAGCATCCACAGCAAAATAGCAAATCAATTCCCAAAACATGTAAAAAAAGTAACTCATCATGACTAAATGGAGTTTAGTCCAAGAATGCAGGGTTGTTTTCATATTTGAAAATCAATCAATGCAATTCACCAAATGGCCAAAATAAAGGAAAATAACCATATAATAATTCCAAGAGATGCAGAAAAGACAAAACTCAACACCTATACATGTTATAATTTCTGAAAAAATTAGGAATAGAAGGATACTTCCTCAAGGGCATCTACCAAAATGTAGAGCTAACATATAAGTTGAAGTATTGGGAAAGGGAGGGTAAAAGGAAAAAGAGAGAAGAGACGGGAAGGAAAGGATAAGAAGGGAGAAGGAGAGGAGGGGAGAAGAAGTGAGGGAAGGAAAAGAGAAGAGAACACAAAAACATTAGAAAAGGCAAAAATATTTTTGCTGATCACATGATTTTACACAGAATTTCATAAGAATCTACAAAACAACTAGAATTAATAAGTTTAGCAAGGACTTCCCTGGTGGTCCAGTGGTTAAGAATCTACCTGTCAGTGCAGGGGACATGAATTTGATCCCTGATCCAGGAAGGTTCCACATGCCAGGGAGCAACCAAGCCTGTGCACCCTAGAGCCCAAGCTCTGCAACAAGAGAAGCCATCGCAGTAAGAAACCCATGAGCCGCAACTAAAGAGTGGCCCCCACTTGCCTCAACAAGAGAAAGCCCAGTGGGAAAGCCCAGAAGACCCAGTGCAGCCAAAAATAAATAAATGAAAATGTTTTCAAAAATTTAGCAAGATAATAAGAAATAAGGTTAACATACAAAAATCAATCATATGTTTATATATTCACAACAAAGTAGAAAATTTTAAAACTGGATCAATAATAGCATCAAAAAAGAATTAGAAATTAATTTAACAGAAGCATGGAAGACCTCTATATTACAAACACAAACACTGCCAAGAGAAATTTTTAAAAGACCAAAATAAATGGAAAGATATTCATGGACTAGAAAGTTCATTATTATTAAGGTGTTATCACTAGGGTTACTGGGCAAATAGGCTCTCTGATTTTGTTTGTTTATGCTTGTTTTGTTCTGACTTTACCACCTAGCTTTTGAGATCTTAGTTCCCTGACCAGGAATTGAACCCAAGCCCCCATCAATGCGAGCACAGAGTCCTAACCACTGTACCACCAGGGTATTCTCATGTGCTATCTCTGAATTATTTTTTTAAAACTGCATGTGAATCTACAATTATCTTGAAATTTAAAAATCTTTACAACTGTAAAAAAAAACTTAGGAATAAACTTACACAGAAGTAAATAAAACCTAGACTCAACTCAATATCATAAACATATCAGTTCTCCATAAGGCAATTTATGAGTTAAAGGCAGTTTGAATAAAGATACCAAGAAGCTTTTTTATGCAGCTATAAAAACTGATACTAAAGTTCATGTGAAGAAACAAAACAGGAAAGAATTTCTGTAAAACACTGAAAAAGAGAAGCTAGGGGGTTGGGGGAATTAATTTCTATCAGACATTAAAACATAAAGAGGTGACAGTGAAAGATGGAGAGAAATATGTCAGTAGACAGAAGAGAAAGACCAGAAATAAATCCATATACACACAAAATTTTTGATATAAGAAAGGCTGCATCTCAAAACACTTGATCAAAGAAAGACTTTTTAAGAGCACAGGGGACTTCCCTTGTGGTACAGTGGATAAGAATCTACCTGCCAATGCTGGGGACACAGGTTCAATCTCTTGTCCAGGAAGATTCCACATGCCGAGAGCAACTAAGCCTGTGCCCCACAGCTGTTGGGGCCATGCTCCAGAGCCCACAAGCCGCGAATACTGAGCCCACGTGCTGCAACAGTGTAGCCCCCGGTTGCCCCAACTAGAGAAAGCCCACGGGCAGCAACAGAGACCGAGTGCAGCCGAAAATAAAAATAAATAAATAAATAAATAAAAAGTGAGCTAGGACAACTAACTAGACATTTGGATAAAGATAAAATTAGGTCCACACCTCAAAACATATACCAGAATAAACTCCAAAGAGAACAAGAGTCCAAACGTAATAAATGAAATGAAACAAGAAAATGTGGATAAATTTCTCTACATCCTAGTTAGAGGTAGACATTTAGAACTATGACTCAAAACCCAGAGGCAACAAAAGATTGCTAACTTTAAATAATGATTTAGAAATTTTGAACAGTTTAAACAAAAACAGAAGAAAATATAGGCAACATTTATCACAGATAAAGTGCTAATTTTCCTCATATACCAACTACCAAGTCTTAAAAATTGAACAAACAAATAAAAAACTTTATAGAAAAAAATAGGCCAGAAATATGAATACATAATCTACTAATAAGTATATTAATATACCAGCAGTCATATGATATTTGTTCAATCTAACTCATAATTACAGAAACACAAAACTATTCTGAGATACATTTCTCTCTTGACACATAAGCAAAATTTTTAAAGTAAAACTCATTCTATTAGAGAAGCTCTGAGAAAGATTCTAGGAGAGCAGACACATTCATCTACTGCTGGGGAAAGTATTCTGAGATATATTTCTCTCTTGACAGATTAGCAAAATTTTTAAGAAAACTCATTCTATTAGAGAAGCTCTGAGAAAGATTCTAGGAGAGCAGACACATTCATATATACTGCTGGGGAAAGTGCAAACTGGTACAATCCTTTGGGGGAGGGAGATGATTTGGCAATATCAATCTCTCTGTCTGTCCATCTATCTATCCATCCACCCATCCATTCATCCGCCTTTGACCCAGAAATCCCACATCTAGGAATTTACCCTGAAGATACTATATCCAATGATATGAAAATATGTATGTACAAATTAATCACTGCAGCACTACTTTGTAATTACAAAATAATGTAAACTATCTCTCTTTAAGTAACAAATTGATTAAATAATCCTATGCAGCTATAAAAATAAGGAAGAATTCTATGCACTTCTATAGATTTGTTTTCATGATAAACTGTTAAATAAAAGAGCAAAGCACAGAAGAGAATCACTAGGAAACCCACCCTTTGTGTAAAAAAGAAATAAGAATATGCATAAGTATCATGATATACTGGTTACCAACAAAGGGTAAGAAACAACGTAGTGGGAAAAGATAAAGGATACGGAAATTGGTAGAAAGGTTAGAGGGGTGGTATTTATTGAGTATGACTTTCTGTAAAGCTCTGACCTTCAAAATCAGGTTAATATTTCATATTTTCAGAAAAAGTTTCTATGTAATAAAGGTAAGGGTTGGTGATGGCACACAAACGGAAGCAAATGAACTCAACTGTATTTCAAAGAAATATTACAGCTAATACTGATGAAAAATTAACAAATCAAATCCAAGTAATTTTTGAACACACTGAATTTTTGTAACTGTATTCTCAGACTAAAGATATAAAGGAATTTAAATAAATATTCACCACTAGTTAGTAGATTTGCTTTCTTAGTAATTTCCATACTAGTTTATGTACATATATATATATACACACACTAATAAGACTATGACAATAAGTAAAATGTATATTTTGATATGAGAACTAGGTTTCTGTCAGAATAGGGAATTAAAGATATGGAAAGGTTCACTAAAGCTACAATGAACCCTGTGATAGTAAACTGTAATGGGAGGTCATCAGCATGAATCCATAGCTTTTATGACAGATACAGAAACACAGATATGTTACATACATAGATGATTATATACATGATGTTCATCAACTGAATAGTAGAGAGTAATCTCAGTTGGTCTGGGTTGCCCACATGGTTATTTACAGAGCTACTGACTCTTAACCTACACTGCAAAATGTACTGAAATAAAGATAAATGGTATTCCATAACCACAGGCCTGAGAGTTGTTTGGAAAGAGATTGCATCACTCTGTCAGTATTGTTTAGTAATAATAATTGAATTTATGATTCGCCTATTTCAGTGAAGTCTGTGAGTTAATAATTGGTCACATAACTAGAATGCACTGCCCATGGGACTAGCTTAAAATAAGAGATCTGACTGTAAGCCAAATTTGCACTTCCCATTACTAAGGTGCTTGAGAATGTAAGCAAGTAGTCATTCTGAACCTGGAGACAAAGCAGTTCCTCTGTGACTCAGTGGTACCAGGACAAAGAAGACTGCCTGAAATCTCCACATCCTTTTCAATGAGTGCCCTTCTTCTGCTTGGTTGTACTGTATCCACTGCCTATAATCAAGTTCCACAAGTATAAACTCCTTGATTCCTGTGAGTCCTTTCATCAAACACTTAAGGTGATTAACATGTAATTAATAAATATATAATATGTTATATATACAGATAAGCGTGCTTCCTAGCTCTGTCGACCAAAAAGGCCTACAAGCAATGACACTCTACGAGCAATGAGCATACTTAACACCCAGGTCTCTGTTTTGAAGTATCATTCTCCATTAAAAGAAAACAGGACTTCTTGGATACATGGCTGATTACAGAACTGGGGCAAGATAAGTACAAGATGATACTGGTACATCTTATTATCTAAGAATGTAAGAAGGTACTTAAAAAATGATAAGAACTTGAAGATCAGCTTGGGGGAATTCCAACTAGCCAAACAGGGAACAGACAGCTTCAAAATGATTAACAGAAAAACTTTTAAATCCATGATTCCATAACCATATAAACAAAGAGACAGAAGGAAAGATCTCTCTTAGAATGGAAATCCTAACTAGTAAATGAGGAATTATTACTCAGGCATTAAAAAAAATGAAATAATGCAATTTGAAGCAACATGGACGGATCAAGAGATTATTTTAAGTAAATTAGAGAAAGAAAAATATCATATGACATCACTTACATATGGAATTTAAAAAATGGCACAAATGAACATATTTACAAAAGAGAAACAGATCCCAGACTAGAAAGCAAACTTACAGTTACCAAAGAGGACAGCATAGATGTGGGGGGGCGGATAAATTAGAAGTTCGGGACTATCATATACACATTACTGTACATAAAAAAGGCAAACTACAAGGACATACTGTATAGCACAAGGAACTATGCTCAAAATATTCAAAATAACCTGTAATACAAATATATATATACATATATATGAATCATTTTGCTATACACTTGAAACAAAAACACTGTAAATTAAACTTCAATAAAAAATTTAAAAATTAATGTAGAAAAGAAATGAAAAATTATCATTTGGGCAAAAAAATTTATTATTATTTCAAGTAAGATTCATTAATAAATGCTCATATGGGAGAAAAATGATAAATTTATAGCAAACAAATCTGGCAGGCACCACCTTAATCAAATGATCAGAGGTAACATCACCAAAATTGAGCAGATACACCATATCCAGATGTGACAGACTAACAAAGGATACCACACTGGGGGCTGTAGCATTTGTGATAAAAATGGGTAATCAGAATCCAGTTACAACGAAATATCAGACAAAATCATACTGAGGAATGGTCTACAAAATTAATAACTGACACTTCAAAAATGTCAACCTCATGTACAACTGAGGAACTAAAACAATTTAGAGGAGATTAAAGAAACATGACAACTAAATATAACCAGTGATTCTGGATTCACTCTGGACAAAGAAATTTTTCCTTTTGTTATAAAAGAATATCAGTGGCAAACCCGCTGAAATTTAAATACATTGTCTCAGATAATGATATTATATTAACATTAACTTCCTGATTTTTTACTAATTGTACTGCTGCTGCTGCTGCTAAGTCACTTCAGTCGTGTCCGACTCTGTGCAACCCCATAGATGGCAGCCCACTAGGCTCCCCTGTCCCTGGGATTCTCCAGGCAAGAACACTGGAGTGGGTTGCCACTGCCTTCTCCAATGCATGAAAGTGAAAAGGGAAAGTGAAGTCGCTCAGTTGTGTCCGACTCCCAGCGACGTCATGGACTGCAGCCTACCAGGCTCCTCCGTCCATGGGATTTTCCAGGCAAGAGTACTGGAGTGGGGTGCCTTTGTTATATAAAGACTCTAAGACAAAAACAGGCAATTATAAAAATTCAGGGGTATAAAACACCTACATTATATTAACTTTTTATCAATTCCATTTCAACTATAAACATTATTTTTAAGAGTAGCAAAATAGTATACTCAACAGCTGTACCAGTCTCTGAAGCTGTTCTACCATGACTGGGCATATTTATTTTTCCAGAATTTTTGCTTGTATAAATAATATTGGTATATAACTTTTAGATAGTACTTTGAATCATTTCTTATAAGAAATTTCTATGTTTGTCACTACCAAATCACACAGTAGAGTATTATTTTACATGTGAGTGGGCCATTTGGATTTATCTTTTTCCCCATGTTCTTCATCTACTTTTTGCCTGCTGGTGCTTTCATCAAAAACATGGAATCGGTATAAGAAACCTTATTTATTTTGAAGCAATTAAACCATTTGCCTATTTTGAAGCAATTAAACCATTTACCATTTTATACCCAGATATAAAATTTTGTTTGTGGTACTTTCTTATATACTGTCTCTTTCTTAATTTCAACAGTTCTATCATTATCTAAATCATTATTTAGCTGATCTGAACTCTTACAGTGAAAGATAAAATAGAAAGCCAATTTCCAGCAAATGGTTTCCTGGGTATCGCAACATTTACTTAATCTTCCCTTTTACCACTGATCTGCATAACCACCTTCACCATAGGGTAAACTCTTAATTACCTTTCAGTTAGATTTAAAATTTTTATTGTGCCCCATTTGTTAGAGCAGTCTTAGAATACATTAAAATAACCTGTTGGGTAAATGCCCTTGTAATATACTTCTGAAGCATTCATTCTACAAATAACCATTTAAAGTCAGTTGGTTACACTCTCTACAAACCCTTAAAAAATATTCTTGAGGTTTGTTTTTTTTTTAATTGGAATCACATCCAATTATGGTTACTGGTCTATTCAAATTGTTCAATTTATTAAGAGTTCTATTTTTATTAGTATGTACCAGCACCAAGTTTTTTAATCTACTCAATACTATAACAGTCAATTTCAATTATATATTGAAACATCTTATATATAATCTTCCTTTTTTAATCTCTCTACATTTACCATCTTAAGTTTTTCCCAGTTTCTTGAGTTCAATGCCTGGTTCATTTTGTTTTATTCTCATCTAAAAATGAATCCATTTACTAATATAATTTTTAGGATACTTCTGACCAAAATTTCACAAATTTTGACATATAACATTTTCAACGCAGGAGTTTTTTAAGTTGTTTGTAGCAACATTTGTATACTCTTTGACACAAAGGTATTCAGAGGAGTCTGGTTACTGTCTTCCAGATTGTCAAAGTAGCTGTTTACTCGAGGTTCTGATTCTGACAATGTAGATGGTGTAATTTATCTTGTTTTAGAATCAATCCAGTTTTCTCAGTGCTCCAAGATTACTAATAATATGTATATCCCTTGATACAAAGTATAAAGTAAGGCAAGTACCCATTAAGCTAAGTTTGACTCATTCAACCAAAGAAAAAAAATCCAGAGTCTTTATAATGACTAAGAAAGTTACACACTAAGTGGCCTCTGTTATTTACATTTCTTACCTCATTTCTATTTTTCTCCCCCTTGCTCATTCCTCTCCAGTCATAACAGATATCTGGGCTATGTCAGGCAGGCTTCTAGCGCACAGCTTATGTACTTTCTTTCACTCAGCTTAGATCTGCCCAGAGATATTCACATAGCTTGCTCCCTTACCTCCTCTTTGCCAAAGATAATCTGTCTTTATTACTATTAGTATACCTCCAACTAGACTGAAAGCTGGAGAAGGCAATGGCAACCACTCCAGTACTCTTGCCTGGAAAATCCCATGGACAGAGAAGCCTGGTAGGCTGCGGTCCATGGAGTCGCTAAGAGTTGGACACGACTGAGCGACTTCACTTTCACTTTTCATTTTTCACTTTCACGCACTGGAGAAGGAAATGGCAACCCACTTCAGTGTTCTTGCCTGGAAAATCCCAGGGACGGTGGAGCCTGGTGGGCTGCCGTTTATGGAGTTGCACAGAGTTGGACACGACTGAAGTGACTTAGCAGCAGCAGACTGAAAGCTGGGTTATAGCAGTAATTTTTGTCTGCCTTGTTTTTATTCAATAACCCGAGCCCATCATAGTGTCTGGTAAATAGAAAGTACTGGGGAAAAAAAGCCAAAACTGTTGGCTTTATAAGTTAATATTTAAAAGCACAGGTCCTGAAGCCATAATGCCTGGGTTAGAATATCTTAACTTCTCCTTAACTTCTTTGCCCTAGTTTCCTCCTTAGTAAAATAGAAAATAATAATAATAGTACGTATCTCAAGTCCTAAGAATTAAAGTAGTTAATGCTTGTAAAGCACATTGAGCAATGTACATGCAATGCATAGTAGGTAGAAAATAAATGTTCCTAAATACCAATATTACTACTTTAATTATTTCTTGAGCTATACAGTCGGAGAAGGCAATGGCACCCCACTCCAGTACTTTGGCCTAGAAAATCCCATGGATGGAGGAGCCTGGCGGGCTGCAGTCCATGGGGTCGCTAAGAGTTGGACACGACTGAGCGACTTCACTGTCACTTTTCACTTTCATGCACTGGAGAAGGAAATGGCAACCCACTCCAGTGTTCTTGCCTGGAGAATCCCAGGGACGGGGGAGCCTGGTGAGCTGCCGTCTGTGGGGTCGCACATAGTCGGACACGACTGAAGTGACTTAGCAGCAGCAGTGAGCTATACAGTAGGCCTTCCATATCCACAGGTTCTATAAATACAAATTTAATCAAACACAGACAGAAAATATCCACCCCCACCAAAGGAAGAATTTCTGGAAAATTCCAAAATGCAAAATGAATTTGCAGCTGCACTGCCAACTATTTACATAGTATTCACATTGTATTTAAATTTTTTTACATAGCATTTATGTTATACTAGTTATTATAAATAATCATAAAGATGACAAAGTATACAGGAGGATGTGCTGCAGAGGTTTTATGCAATTATACCACAATTCATGTAAGGAACCTGCACATCTTTGGACCCTGGCATCTGCCACAGCTCCTGGAACCAATCCCTCATAGATACTGAGGGATGAGTATACTTTAAAATCTCCTACCATGTTAAAGTTTTAATCAATTTTTTAAAATTTCTAATAAAGTTTTGCTTTATATAAATACCAATCCTTTATATTATGTCACACAAATTACTACTAGCTTGTGGGATTATACGTTTTATTATGTGAAAACATGTATCTGTCTTCTAATGATTTTTCCCTTGAGTTCTATTTTGATCTGTACTTTACTTTGCCGTTGTTTTTGTCATCTTCCTTACCATTCTTGCATTTGCCAGGCTTATCCTCATCTACTCCTTTGTTTTCAATTATTTTTATGTCAATTTGTTTTAAGTCTGTGTTTTATAAAGAGTATTCCTAGAAACAAAGGGTAAGGACTTCGGCACAATATGTCATATTAGTTCTGTCCCAGAAGCCCTAGCAGGTTTTCCTCAACAACTTCCCCCTCCTCCGGCAGATGCTAAGGTTGGAGTCTCCTGGGAGACCCAGACGACTTCACCAAAACACTCTTTTACTCTGCACATGGTGACTCACGTTAGGCAGACTTCTTCAGTATTCTTTTTATCGTCTATAAATTCTTTTTAAGTTTTCCGTACGAGGACAGCTATACGTCAATGGGATTTCTAGTGGGTGGAGGTTGGAGAGACCACAGGCTTATTGTACCATCTCAAACTAAGTCTCCTTTATTACATGCAAAGAGTAAAAACTAAAAAATGAAAAACAAAAACAAAAAACTCACACACAGACAAAAACACTATTCTGAATGTTTTTTTTTCCCACCTAGATTCAGTTTCTATAATTTCTAACTCATGGAATTTGCTAGAAATTCCAAATCAACATCCTATAAATGACAATAGGAAAAAGGCTTTCCTTGTTCCTCTATGTAGAATTTGTGAAAGCCCTGCAACCAAAGACCAATAGGAATACACCTGTAGCTGAACAAGTTTTATTACTGCTCATTGCAATGAAGAATACAGCATACTATGGGTTAAGGTAGGAAGATGTTATGTACTACTTATAGGATACAGGCTCATGTTAAGTGATTTGGGGGAGGGTTCAAGGAAGTAAGGCTATGCTCTGGATTGGATACTGTCAAGAAGGGGGAAAATCCTGTGACGGGGTATCTTAATGAATCGTACCTGGGCAAACAGAAAACTACAGTGAGATTAAAGCCGTAACTAGTAGAGATGCAGCAACTACGTGCATTACTCAGGACACGGGTGTGTTTGGTATTTTACGTATTTGGCATAGTGACTTTTTCAAATGTGCTCGGTTAAGTTTATGAACTGATCTTGATTTTTGTTTCATTTCTTCCTAGGCCCAGAGTGACTGTGTCCGATGCGGATGTTCTGTGAGATTACATTTGAAAGGAGAACACCAAGGCCCAGCTATGAGTGCCAAGCCTATTTCCAGATTCTGCTTTCCCTCTTCAAGTTCTTAAAGATGTTTCCATTCAATTCTTAAAAATTTCTCCTGAGGGACTTCCCTGGTGGTCCGGTGATTAAGAATTCTTGCAATGCAGGGGACATGGGTTCCATCCTTGGTTGGGGAACTAAGAGCCCATAGACCACAGGGCAACTAAGTCCATGCACTGCAACTAGAGAAATCTGTGCACCACAGGAGACAGGAGTTTGCTCCCTGGTCGGGGAACTAAGAACCCACAGGCCAGTTGGCAACTAAGTCTATGTACTGCAACTAGAAAATCCGTGCACCACAACAGAAGACTCCACATGACACAAAGAAGACCCGACACAGCCAAATAAATAAATATTAAAATAAGAGAGAGAGAATGAGAAGCCCATACACCACAATGAAGAGTAGCCCCTGCTCATCACGACTAGAGAAAGCCTGTATGCAGCAACAAAGACCCACCACAGTCAAAAAATAAAATAAATAAAACTTAAAAAAAAATTTTCTCCTGATATATCTCATTACGTCTGACAAAAACACCTAGATCTAGTGCATTTGTGGCTCTTCAGGAAGAGATACAAACAAATCTATGAACTTGCCAAATCTAAGCACGCAAATGAAGATAACACGGGATATGTAGAGGCGTTATGCAATCTAATCATAACAGTCATAGAGGCAGTCATCTAAGCAGTTGGAAAAGAAAAACACAAATAAAAGCTGTATGATATGAAAGATTTTCTTTCCACTTTGATAAAAATAACTTCACTATCACATAAATGAATATACAAAAAGACATGCCTTACTTAAATGCCTTATTATTTCCTGTTATGAAAAAAGGAGGTAAAGGATAATTGTAAGAACAATTTGTAAAATCTGAATAAGATATAGAAATTATATAAAGCATACCAACGTTAACTTCTTGAATTTTAAAATTATCTTGTGATTACACAGGACAATATTTTTGTTTTTAAGGAAACACAAATTGAAGTACATAAAGGAACATTATGTCTGTACCTTCTTAAACAATCCAAAGGAAAAATTTTATGTGCATATATGTAAAAGAGAGAATAAGAATGATAAAGCAAATATGATCAAATGTGAACACCTAGATTACCTGCATACAGAATGTAAAGGAATTATTTTTAACATTCTCATAACTTTTCTCTAAGTCTGAAGTTATTTCAAAGTGAAAATTTAAAAAAAACACAGTCTGGCCTCAAAATTAGACTTGACAAATACCAGCATCCCCAAGTCCTAGATGAAGAGAGTAAAAATCAAAATAATCATACAATTAATTAAAGAAAAGGAGAGGCCAGAGTCGATTTTAATAAAGCCTGTAGTTTACCTTCCAGAAAAAAGCTTCATGTTTCAACATAATAACAGGCAATTCATCAATAAATTATAACTTTATCTCCGAGAGAAACAATGTCCTGATTACTCATAATTTGCTCCTACAGTATTTCCTTCCTCTCAAGGCCTAATGTTACTAGCATGCTAAAAAAAATTTTTTGACTCAATCAGTAATGAGCAGATATACAGCTGATTGATTATTCACCAGAGCTATTCAAGCACTAATCAATGCTACAGCACACCAAACAGCTGTCTCTAGGATAGGACTCATCTGTGATTTTATAACTCAGGTGATTAGATTTATGGCACCACTAGAACAGATCGTTAGATACATCATTTACCTGAGAACTGCCACTGAAACCTGGAGGTTGGCTGTATTCTGTGGAATCAATAATACTACTGCAAAATGAAGAAAAAAAAATGTGATTTCAGTTTTTACATTCTCTTTAGCAACAGAAAAAGTAAATGTAAAATATATCATATATAAATCCAATATTTGTCAATAATTTATAAGTCAAACAAATACATATTCCATAAATTAAAAAATTAGGAAATAAACAATCTACCCCTTCATCCCACCACCTTAAATATACCCATCTTGAAAACATGTCAATAGGGAATAATCACAAGACAGGCATATACAATTGAAGTATTTGCTACAACTTCATTTTCAGACAGTTGTTTCATTTTCAGTTAAGTTGTTTGAACTCTAAGGAAAAGAGTACTTAGAATACTATAAAAAGAGCACAAGTATGCAATCAAAAGCTATGATGAACAGATCGTGTCATGACACTAGAGCTATGTGCCCTTGGACAAACAGCTTATAATCACTCCGTTTCCTTATCTGCAAAACGAGAAGACTGGAGTAACTAGCTCTATCTATAGTCACTTCAAGCTCTAAAATGCTATGATAATCATCTCATGTGAAAGAAAACTATCAAAGGAATGGAACAAAAATGGTAGAATTCCAATAATCTTTCTTGTATAACCCAAAATCTATATTCTAATTTCCTCTGCTCTAGTCAAACATAATTTGCTTTCTCTATTGGTTGTTTCTATTTGATTATATTTTCTGTGCATTCTCCTAATCTTAGTAAACCTTTTTTAAGTACAGACTACCTTTTCTTCCTAAGAGTTCTACCTTACCATATCTATCTTTTCACTTCACTCTTCTCCCCCTCCCATCTTTAAATAAATTAGCCTGAGGACTACTAACATCTGAAAATGGTACTAACATATACATCAACAATGATAGATCAACAGCTACTACATTTTTTAAAATTCTTCCCTATTTCTACTATAGAAATGTCTGTATTTGTCCACCTTAATGAAATTTAAGCAATTGAGAGCACCAATTTCAGTGTATCTCTTTACATAAATACACAAAATCATTATTCACTTTAGTCCAATAATCACAAAGGTTATAATATAAGAGGTACTCTTAAAGAGTACAGAGAGGGTGTGAATTTCACCTGTTAGCAGCTAAATGACTCTGGGCAGCTATGGATATTATCTGGCCTCTACCTTCTCCATCTATTAAGTGAGCAAGATATTTGAGAGAGGTGTAAGATTTATTGAGTTAATATTCCTCAGTACAAGGCCAAAAAATGGTAGGTATTCAATAAATTTTATTCTATTAATAAAATTTGTCAATAACATACAAACTTAAGTTTTCAGAAAGTTAATGAATCAGAAGGAACTGTTCTCACAGTACTCCAACACATAATAATAGACACTAATTTGTTGTGTTCTTAACCATTCCTATAAGACTCACATAAGACCCTCAAAGCAGCTGCGCCATAAATTAAAGAATTAACAGGATCTGGTAATTAATTTCTTCTGATGAAATATAACCAATGCCTACTTTCCTTGAACAGGGGTCATGAACTGATATGACAAGATCACATGCTATTTTCAGAATACTCTACACAGGGACTAATACGGCTAAAAATGAGGAGATGCCAGGTATTTAAAATCTGTGCTCCTTCCACTAATGAAACCCAATCCCCTATTTGTATAAACATTAACAAAATTACAAAGCTTCACATTTAGAGGTTGATAGAACAGAACTTTTTCATTTTATGGGAATGTAATTCAGACTTCTTTGATTGCAAGCTGGAACATGATACTGATATCTTAATGTACATAGTGAAATAACACTACATTTCAAATACATGTCTAAAACTAGTACTGATCAGGGTTTCCCTGGTGTCTCAGAGATAAAGAATCTGCCTGCAAATGCAGAAGACACGGGTTCAATCCCTGATCCAGGAGGAAAGAAGTAACTAGGTCCATGTGCCACAGCTACTGAGTCTGTGCTCTAGAGCCCAGAAACCACAACGACTGAGCCCATGTGCCACAGCTATTGAAATCCATGTGCCCTAGAGCCCATGCTCCGCAACAAGAAAAGCCATGCAATGAGAAGGCCACGCACCACAACTAGAGAGGAGCCCCCACTCGCTGCAAGTGGAGGAAAGCCCACAGAGCAATGAAGACCTAACACAGCCAAAAACAAATAAGTAAAGTGAAAAAAAAAAATAGTACTGATCAGAAAGCATTGAAATTACAGGTTTTAAGTGAAAAGTTGGTAACAATCATTGCAGAATTTGAAATTTAATTTATATTTATATTAATTTATATTAGATCTTAACTTTATTCACTAAGAAAAATTTATTAATGCATACACAACTGCAACAGAAGCAATCTGAAGAAATAAATCCCTTTAATTTTGCTTTTTAAATGTGTCTGTGTATACGTGTGTATAAAGTAAAAGTGATTAGATGACAATATCAGAAAGCATTGACCGGGCTGGTTCCTCTTGATTCTGGTGCTCCTCTACTTCTTATCTCTGAGTTAGCCACAATCTACAGATGGTGATAAAAACAACAAGATTTCAAATCCCTTATGATTATACAGTGGAAGTGAGAAATAGATTTAAGAGACTACATCTGATAGACAGAGTGCCTGATGAACTATGGATGGAGGTTCCTGACACTGTACAGGAGAAAGGGATCAAGACCATCCCCATGGAAAAGAAATGCAAAAAAGTAAAACGGCTGTCTGAGAAGGCCTTACAAATAGCTGTGAAAAGAAGAGAAGCCAAATGCAAAGCAGAAAAGAAAAGATACTCCATTTGAATGCAGAGTTCCAAAGAATAGAAAGGAGAGATAAGAAAGCCTTCCTCAGCGATCAATGCAAAGAAATAGAGGAAAACAACAGAATGGGAAAGAATAGATATCTCTTCAAGAAAATTAGAGATACCAAGGGAACACTTCATGCAAAGATGGGCTCGATAAAGGACAGAAATGGTATGGACCTAACAGAAGCAGAAGATATTAAGAAGAGATGGCAAGAATACACGGAAGAACTATATAAAAAAGATCTTCACGACCAAGATAATTACGATGGTGTGATCATTCACCTAGAGCCAGACATCATGGAATGTGAAGTCAAGTGGGCCTTAGAAAGCATCAGTACGAACAAAGCTAGTGGAGGTGATGGAATTCCAGTTGAGCTATTTCAAATCCTGGAAGATGATGCTGTGAAAGTGCTGCACTCAATATACCAGACAATTTGGAAAGCTCAGCAGTGGCCACAGGAATGGAAAAGGTCAGTTTTCATTCTAATCCCAAAGAAAAGCAATGCCAAAGAATGCTCAAACTACCGCACAATGGCACTCATCTCACATGCTAGTAAAGTAATGCTTAAAATTCTCCAAGCCAGGCTTCAGCAATACGTGAACCATGAACGTCCAGATGTTGAAGCTGGATTTAGAAAAGGCAGAGGAACCAGAGATCAAATTGCCAACATCCGCTGGATCATAGAAAAAGCAAGAGAGTTCCAGAAAAGCATCTATTTCTGCTTTACTGACTATGCCAAAGCCTTTGACTGTGTGGATCACAATAAACTGTCGAACATTCTTCAAGACATGGGAATACCAGACCACCTGACCTGCCTCTTGAGAAATCTGTATGCAGGTCAGGAAGCAATAGTTAGAACTGGACATGGAACAACAGAGTGTTTCTAAATAGGAAAAGGAGTACATCCAGGCTGTATATTGTCACCCTGCTTATTTAACTTATATGCAGAGTACATCATGAGAAACGCTGGGCTGGAAGAAGCACAAGGTGGAATCAAGATTGCCAGGAGAAATATCAATAACCTCAGATGTGCAGATGACACCACCCTTTTGGCAGAAAGTGAAGAACTAAAGAGCCTCTTGATGAAAGTGAAAGAGGAGAGTGAAAAAGCTGGCTTACAGCTCAACATTAAGAAAACTAAGATCATGGCATCCAGTCCCATCACTTCATGGCAAATAGATGGGAAACAGTGGAACAGTGGCTGACTTTACTTTTCTGGGCTCCAAAATCACTGCAGCCATGATTTTAAAAGACAGATGGTGATTGCAGCCATGAAATTAAAAGACGTTTACTCCTTGGAAGGAAAGTTATGACCAACCTAAACAGCATATTAAAAAGCAGAGACGTTACTTTGCCAACAAAGGTCCGTCTAGTCAAGGCTATGGTTTTTCCAATGGTCATGTAAGGATGTGAGAGTCGAACTATAAAGAAAGCTGAGTGCCGAAGAACTGATGCTTTTGAACTGTGGTGTTGGAGAAGACTCTTGAGAGTCCCTTGGACTGCAAGGAGATCCAACCAGTCCATTCTAAAGGAGATCAGTCCTGGGTGTTCACTGGAAGAACTGATGCTGAAGCTGAAACTCCAATACTTTGGCAACCTGATGTGAAGAGCTGACTCATTTGAAAAGACCCTGATGCTAGGAAAGATTGAGGGCGGAGGAGAAGGGGACGACAGAGGATGAGATGGCTGGGTGGCATCACCGACTCGATAGACATGGGTTTGAGGGAACTCAAGGAGTTGGTAATGGACAGGGAGGCCTGGCGTGCTGTGGTTCATGAGGTTGCAAAGAGTCAGACACGACTGAGCGCTGAACTGAACTGAACACACGCTAGCAAAGTAATGCTCAAAATTCTCGAAGCTAGGCTACAATAGTACCTGAATCAAGAACTTCCAGATGTTCAAGCTGGATTTAGAAAAGGTAGAGAAATCAGAGATCAATTTGCCACCATCCACTGGAACAAAGAAAAAGCAAGAGAATTCCAGAAAAACATCTACTTCTGCTTTATTGACTACACTAAAGCCTTTGACTGTGAGGATCATGACAAACTGTGGAAAATTCTTAAAGAGATGGGAATACCAGACCACCTTATCTAAATCCTGAGAAGGATTTATTTAGATAGAAGCAACAGTTAGAACCAGAAATGGAACAACAGACTGGTTCCAAATTGAGAAAGTAGTATGTCAAGGCTGTATAATGTCACCTTGCTTATTTAATTTATATGCAGAGTACATCATGAGAAACGCTGGGCTGGATGAAGCACAAGCTGGAATCAAGATTGCCGGGAGAAATATCAATAACCTCAGACATGCAGATGACACCACCCTTACAGCAGAAAGCAAAGAACTAAACAGCCTCTTGATGAAGTGAAAGAGGAGAGTGAAAAACCTGGCTTAAAACACAACATTCAAAAAACAAAGATCATGGCATCCGGTCCATCACTTCATGGCAAATAGATGGGGAAACAATGGAAACAGTGACAGATTTTATTTTCTTGATCTCCAAACTCACTGCAGATGGTGACTGCAGCCATGAAATTAAAAGATGCTTGCCCCTTGGAAGAAAAGCTATGACAAACCTAGACAGCATATTAAAAAGCAGAGACATTACTTTGCCAACAAATGTCCGTAAAGTCAGTTACAGTTTTTTCAGTAGTCTTGTATGGATGTGAGAGTTGGGCCATAAAGAAAGCTGAATGCTGATGAACTGATGCTTTTGAACTATGGTGTTGGAGAAGACTCTTGAGAGTCCCTTGGATTGCAAGGAGATCAAACCAGTCAATCCTAAAAGAAATCAGTTCTGAATATTCATAAGAAGGACTGATGCTGAAGCTGAAGCTCCAATACTTTGACCACCTGATGCAAAGAAATGACTCACTGGAAAAGACCTTGATGCTGGGAAAGACTAACGTCAGGAGGAAAAGGGGACGACGGAGGATGAGATGGTTGGATGGCATCACCAATTCAATGGACATGAATTTGAGCAAGCTCTGGAAGCTGGTGATAGACAGCAAAGCCTGGCATGCTGCAGTGTGTGGGGTCACTAAGAGTTGGACACAGCTGAGGACTGAACTGAACTAAACTAAAACCAGGTTAGAAATAATACTCATGATGAGGAAAATAAGATGATAAAAAAAAAATTTAATGTTCTTGCTGATGACAAGGAGGAGCTCAGCTAAAAACATATGAAAACTAAACTGCTGTTAATTCAAGTTACAAAGGAAATTCAGTTATGCAAGCAGATGTCACAAAACTACTCTCACTTAAAATTGTTTGCTTCTAAAAACAAGGATATACTTTGTAATTAAAAGACATACTGTTACAAATGAACTTATACACAAAACAGAAACAGGCTCACAGACATAGAAAACAAATTTATGGTGCCAAAGGGGAAATGGGGCAGAGGGATAAATTACAAGTTTGGGAATTAACATATACACACTATATATATAAAACAGATAAGCAACAAGGACCTACTATATAAGTACAGGGAACTATACTCTGTATTTTGTAATAACCTGTAAGGAAAAAGAATCTGGAAAAGAGCATATGTATATGCATTTATGTATGTATTTATGTCTATATGTATATGTATGGATGATGTGTATATATGTGTGTGTGTAGATAGAAACTGAATCACTGTGCTGTACACCTGAAATTAACACAGCATTGCAAATCAATTGTCCTTCAATTTAAAAAAGAAATTTTTAAAAATCTAAATAATAAAAAATAATAGACTGTTAAGTCAATTTCACATGTAAGATACACATATAATAAATAGGAAGCTAAGAGAAAACAGTGATTCACCCTTGGCAAAAATACTAAGTAACTAGTTTTAGACAGCTTTTTTTGAAAAAGGAGGATTCACATTTAAATTACCAGTAGGTACAAAATCAACTAATTAAATTATAGAGAATTTTAATATGTAAGCAAAATAAAGTATATTAAGATCATTTAAGGGTGAACATAAAGAAAATAAACTAAATAAATGTTTAAATTAGTAAATTGAATGAATAAAAAAACAAAAAAAGCTGCACACACGTATGAAATTAGACTAAGTGCTGTCACTAATTTGTTTTTTCATTAGTATAAACTTAAGACAGAAGAAAATAAACTCTACATTTAGTAAACAATATGGGCCTACAGCCAAACCCTGTTCCTTTTCCAGTATAGTTTTCCTGGTAAAATTATTGAATCTGTTTTCTCAAAACAAACACATACTGACCAACATGTAACATGAACACAATCTGACTTATTTTAATAATGATTAATTAAAACAGAATATGTTTTTAATGTTTTTCAATAGCAAAGTCTGTTACTATTTTATTTCCTTCCTACCAACGCAGTAATCCCTAGTATTATAAACAGATCAAAAGCTAAATAACTTGCTTTCTTCAAAATAATGGTCTTCTGTCAGTTATTTAACACAGATGCACTGAATTTCAAATTAAGGGTAAATCCCATTTACTAACAACCCAAATTTTCACGGCCCTAATTTTTCAGGCACCTTAGGAGATACTAGAAATCGCTCTTCATTTTTGAGTTTTCCTTTCTAATTTCACATACTCCTACATTTGATACAACTATTCAGACAAATCACAGAAAATCAACATGACTAATCTACTGAGTGCCACCATCTACTGAGTGCTTAGTATGTGTCAGGTGTTATCTCTCATTTCTTTAAATGTACTATTACATTGTATTAGTCAAGATAGGTATTATTATCCTTATTTTACTAATGAGAAAACTGCAGTGTACAGAAGTTAACAATAAACTTGCCTAAGGTCAAACTGCTAATAAGGTGTGGAGCTGAAATTTAAACCCAGGCAGTATAATTACAGAATCCTCACCAAAGACTGCCAAAGTAACATGTTTTCTCTTCTTGCAAACTCACTACCCTGTCATTTTTGAACTGTAAGTTTCTACTGATTTTCTTTTTTGACCTTTATTATCAACTCGATGATCTCTAAAACTCTTTTACCTCCCAAGGCTTTATAGGCTCTAGAGTAAGGATGCCCGCTTTAGAATACTGATTACGCTACTATAACTGTGTGATGCAGCACAAATGCTTCATCTCTATGATTCAATTTCCTCATTTGTCAAAGGAAAAGGATATATGGCATCTATTCTGAGGGCTGTATGAGATAATACATAAAATTATAAAACAGTACCTAATACACATATTCTCTACTACTCTGACAGTTACAACTTTTGCAAGTACAAGTCTCCTCTAGGGCAGAAATAATTTCCTGATTTTGCTGCAAATTCAACTGAAAAATAACATGAGATATTTTCTTCTACAGTGTCTTGGATTATTAGAATAGGCAGTACTACTACTACTCATTCATGGCATTTATAAGAATTTCAACAAGGTATTTTACAACAGATTTTATATAAACAAACACTGGTGATTACAATGGCCTTTTCAGCAATATATAGTCTGGATTTTTTAAAATATTGGGCTTAAAAAGATTACATAAAACTTCAATTCCTAAAACCCAGAACTATGAAAATCAAATACTTTGTGTTACTTTTTTGAAGTGAAAACCTGATCAGACTACATTTCATACCATTTACCTCACTGTTAACGTGTATGTTTCAATGGGGAAATTTTAATTTGCTTAAGGAACTGCCTATTCCTCCTCCATCAGTATATGTGATATATGGCATACATACTGTGTTACCTTTCTAAAACTGGTGAAGGTATACGGGCACAGACACAACATTATATACTGAAAGACATCTGACTTCAAAGGGCTCCCCAAAACTCATACAAGCTTTGGATTTACTTGAGGAACACAAAGGTAGTTCGATAATAAAAAAACACTGGGCTCCAGAATGCACATCTATAATCTTTAGGGAACAGAGATTCAATTTACTCTTCAAAGAACAGAAGTTATCAGAGTATTTCAGATATACAGGAAAAACTTTTCCCAACACCCTCTGTTCCCTTTTAATTGTAGATGGTTAGAAAGAGTTGTAGTTATACAGTGCATAGGAGGACTGCATGAATCTAATATTATGTTGCCTTTTAAAAGGTCTGTAATTCCACAATATCGCTAAAGTTTAAAAAGAAAAGCAAAGGGGAAATTCACTTTAAAGTTTTCCTTACAAGAGCTTTCTCAGAGAGAAACTTATTGCTGCGGATGTAAAAAGCAAATGTGAAGGAAAATTTCTGAAAGATGGAATAGGTATGAATCTACTGCATTACTGCCTTTGAAAGTAAATAACTTCTTTGGAAATTTTTCAAAAACAGTATAATAAGCTCAAAAGAAAAAGACTGACAAGACCGATCTGCCTCCAATGAAACTAGCAGAAGTCCCAGTTCGTTAGGCTAAGTGCTGCATTTGATTTCTTTATATTCTATTACCACTTATCAAAGAGTGGGAATAGATTACAATTTAGTTGTAATTCATAGGGGAGAGATTTGTAATTATCAGATGATATAGTTACCACAAATCTTAATGTTACAAAAACCCAGTTCTCTGAAATAATCTCAGAAAAAAGTTTTAAAAGCAAAGAAAGTAGAGGAAGCGTTCCAGAAACAGCAACAAAAGATTCCCGGGTGGAGGATCTGGAGAATGGGAAAATACACTGGAACTTGGGGACGGGAGAGACAGGTGATGCAGAAACAGAACATGGGGACAGCACATGAAATTCTCTCCTTGCTTCCAGTGATACTTCCATCTAAGACACTGTTACAATGTATACTTTGGTTTTCCCAGCCTCTCCCATCTGTGACCTTCCAGAATCAAGGAAAACCCATAATAAGCAAAGGGGTGGAAAGTTCCCTATATGACTCTAACCTGAAAGGGCAAAAGGCCATCAGCAAGAGGCTCTAATCAGAGTAAAATCAGGAATGCCAACAGAACAATTTGCTTCCAATTTTTTAACTTTTCTGGTTTGCTCAAGCCAGGAACATAACTTGAGGCATTTTTGAGACATTATAGAAAGATGTGTAACCTAACAAAGTAGACACTAAAATAAACAGAAATCTTTACTCTTTCTCAAGGATGAAATAAGCTTAAGATAATTTTAAAAAATTTAAAAAAGAAAAAAATTCAGTGTTGGACAACAGAGATTTCTTTTATGAAAAAGAAAATAAGCATATCTTACTTAGAGATTTTTAAAACATATCAGTAATACAGAGATATTCACTGCCCACTAACCATACCTTTTAAAGTATAATCCTCCAGGCTAGCATTTGAAATTCTGGAACTCACCTCAGACCTAATGATCAGATTTCAAGGGCATGGTTCAAAAAACTACATGTCAAACAGGAGTCTTGGTTGATACTCAAGCACATGGAAATCTGTCCTATTCACACCTCAGCTTTCAGAATTAGAAAGAACTGCTAGTATCTTCACTAAGCAGTGGCAATTAGTTTATAACAAGAAGCCAAAGATTTTTTTTTAAACTCCTGACATACCTACTCTACTAATGGTCCTTAGGAAGCATCACTACAGACAAAGCTAGTGGAGGTGATGGAATTACAGTTGAGCTATTTCCAATCCTAAAAGATGATGCAGTGAAAGTGCTGCACTCAATGCCAGCAAATTTGGAAAACTCAGCAGTGGCCACAGGACTGGAAAAGGTCAGTTTCATTCCAATCCTAAAGAAAGGCAATTCCTAAGAATGTTGAAACTACCACACAATTGCACTCATCTCACATGCTAGCAAAGGAATGCTCAAAATCCTCCAAGCCAGTCTTCAACAGTACGTGAACCATGAACTTTCATATGTTCAAGCTGGATTTAGAAAAGGCAGAGGAACTAGAGAGGAACAAATTGCCAACATGTGTTGGATCATAGAAAGAGCAAGAGAGTTCCAGAGAAACATCTACTTCTGCTTTATTGACAACACCACAGCCTTTGACTGTGTGAATCACAACAAACTGTGGAAAATTCTTGAAAGAGATGGGAATACCAGACCACCTTACCTGCAAAATCTGTATGCAGATCAAGACAGAACAGTCAGAACTAGATATGGAACAGACTGGTTCCAAATCAGGAAAGGAGTACATCAAGGCTGTACCTTGTCACCCTGCTTATTTAACTTATATGTAGAGTACATCATGTGAATCACTGGTGATTACAACAATAAATGCCAAGTATAGCAGAGATTTCTTAAGATCTGTTCATAACCATCTAACTTTGGAGATACGGAAAATAGTGTCAGGCTGTGTATGGAGAATTTTCTATATTGTAGAATTCTCCTCCTGGATAAACGGAAATGTTACGTTAAAAACTCTTTAGATGCACCTGGAAATGCTGCTGCCCCCTCACTTGTCACACGCCACATGTTCATGGGGAACCTGGTGCTAAACCACCCACAGACGACCTGCTTCGGTCAGGCTTTCGTATATAGTACAGCAGCTCCCTAGCTGTGATCTGCTCAAAGTCAGCCTTCAACACAAGGGTTCGTAAAAGAAAAAAAAAAAAGAAAAATTTTTTAAGAAAAAAAGGAAAAATAAGAAGAAATACAAAAAATTAAAACAAAAGAAACTTCTAGGTTTATGTAGAAGAGTTGTTTAAAATATATAATAAATTAGCGACCAATCTGTAAGGCACTGAGTTAGACTTGACCATAAAAACATTTTAACTCCTACATTTTAATAAAAAGTTTTCTTGGGGAATTCCCTGGCAGTTTAGTGGTTAGGAATCCATGCGTTCACTGCCAAGGGCCCAGATTCGAACCTATCTGGGGAACTATTTATATCTCACAAGCTCTGTGGCACAGCCAAAATAAATAAATAAAAATTAAAGTAAATAAAATTTTAAAAAGTTACCACCCCAAGTAAAATAAAAACAGTTGAACCAATAATAATTGCAAAAAAGTACCAAAAATGTAAGCATTATTATGTGAATAATAATACCATTGATACTACTCTGGTTGTGGGTCATCATCCAGTCAAAGACCCAATATGCAGTAATACAGAAGATGAGATCATTTTCATTCATTACACCAAAGAGCCATTATAACCACCATCCACCCTTTCCCCACCACACACACAGGTGT
>NW_011494861.1:17518918-17540086 GCF_000754665.1 Bison bison bison
CACCCTTTCCCCACCACACACACATTTTTTTTTTAACGACCCTGGAGAAGGCAGGGTGTCACTGGGGTAAGCAAAACTACATAGAGTTCTGTGTGAGTTAAAGAGTAATTTCTTATCCTGGTCCAGGAGCCATTACATAATACCAAATTCCTTGAACTTTATCAGTTTATTCAATCAAATTATGAAATTTACAAATTCATAAGGTACTGACCCACTAGTGTATGTCTGTGTGTGTGTATCTATCCATCTATATATATATATACACACATATAAGAATATTCTTAATAATAGTTCAATAATTCTAGCATCTCTAAAGTGACCCCTGGCTTTTCCCTTCATTTTGATTTATCTGGACCTTTGTCAAAAATGACAGAGAAATGAAAGTTTAAGTCTTAAAAATATCTAATTAAAGTAGTTAAATAAAAACAAAAGCGTCTTATATAAAAGTCTTACCTATAAATTTTATTCTGTTCTATAATACAGAAAACTTAAATAAGCAATTCACAATTTAAACTTACGAATGTGTCTTTAAAAAATGAATTAAATATGATCAATAGCAAGTCTATTACTGGCAAAAGCATTTGAAAGATCAGAGATTCTAGATAAATCTTATTTACTATTTGTTTTGTATTTATTTACTATTTTGCCACAAGAAATCAAGAGTTATCCTGCAAATTTAACTCTAGTAACTATCTGGATCATATTAAAGCATATATTCACCTCCAAGCAAACAGAGAAGCTTCAACTAATACATTATCTTTAAACCAGGTTCTTTGGAGTTCTAAAACCAGAGGTTAGCGAATAATAAACAACAGTTCTGAAATACTTGCTTGATTAAAGACAAAGAATGAAGCAATTATGAGACAATTATTTCTAAGACAGAAATCACGTCAATGAGATGCATTTTAAAAATTCCAAGCAAAACCACTGGCAATAAATGGCTTTGAAGAAGACTAAAATCTAAACTTTAGACTTTAGGTTTTTTCAGTCTAAGAATATTTTAATCTAAACCAAATTATCACTGTCATTGTTAAGAAGATTTGACTAAAATATTTCATACTCTCGGATTAAAAAAAAATGTCATTTGGCAAAAGCTAAACAGGACTGTGCTTGCCTATCACTCTCTAATTTACTCATAATTTAATACAAAGAGCCACGTAACAAAGAAGTATAAGCTACAGTTTATCCTCTGAATTGTGAAGACTTCTTTCCTCAGAATCTAAAGAACTAAAAATGCCCTAAAAGCAGCAATCTTCAGGTTTGAACTAATTCTAATAAGAAAAATTTGCAATGAATGAAGGCTTAAAAGTTTTACTAAATTTAAACTGATTTTATTAAGGAAATAATCACATACTCACCTCCAACTTCACTCACCCCAATGAAGCCTGAGTTTTTTTTTTTTAAAGATTAATTAGTTTACTTATTAAGTATACTAAAGGTCATGCTTCAATCAAGTTTTCACAAGCTATGAAAATTAAACTACATTCTAGGTGACACATACACTTACTCAAAAACCTATTTTAAGTTCTATTATGTATAAATGCTCATATAAAAATGTGGGAGTGTAAGAAAATCCCAGTGTTAACAGGATTATAGTACAGCACGGGAAATCTACCCAAACTAGTACACACAGTGCAGAACAGGAACAAAGTAAATAGAAAATGTTTTTAAAAACTGGTAGTTAATTCTACCTTGAACTTCCTTCCTCCACTTCATTTTCTAAGGGAACTAGTGTATCAAAAAAGAATAAAGCTCATCCTTGGCTGGATTGTTGGGGATGGCTAGAGGATGAGGAGCTACTTAAGAGAGGAACAGAGGAGTTTCTCAGCAAAAAAATAATATATAAGTAAAGTTACCCTAATAGCCCATTTGGGGAGTTAAATTCAATTCTAAAGCACAAAAATAGTAGGCAAGGTAAAGGGGATTATGGAAGGCCATACAAAAGCGATCTAAGCCAATTTAAATACAATGGAAAGTCACTGAATGATTTTAAGGAAAGTAACATGATGCGATTCCTCACAATACACTGTAGGAGTACAGTTAAAAGACTATTGCATGACTCTGTGAGATACCTGGGGTCTAAACAAGGCAGCTGGAAGAGAATAGACAGGATATGACAATTAAGGTATACAGAAGACAAATTCCTGGGGAGGGAGGTGTAACATCAATACTTATATGTCTTCTGTTTCTCTTTACATTAAATACATAACCCTCACCATAAACCCAAAATCAATGTAAGGGATTTACCCTGAATCCACAAAAAATGAATGAATCCACAAAAACTCTTTTTTAAAGTAAACCTCTTAAAAAGAGACCAAAACATTACAATGAGGAATAAGAACAAAATCTGGCATTTATATAATGATGATAATAATTATTGGGGGGGATTATATTTCAACTGTATACTATTTCTTAAAAATAAAACAAACTTCAATATTGATAGCATAACATTCTTCCCATGTTTAATTCCACATCTTAAGGGTCATTTCCCAAGAATATTCAAAGCTACCATCGTTTTCCCAAGTGTCTCTCTCAAATCTTGTGATAAAGAATGTATTTTAAGAAAAAATCAAAACACTCTTTTGAAGAAAATCATGTTTGCCTGTTTTTCCATCTTCAACTGTGAACCAGTCTAACTGACCACATCATCTGACAATAGTGTTCCATACGATTTTAGTAATTCAACAAAGTTTTCACAGACATCATGAATTCCTACATCTCTCATGGGACTGGCCACTTTATAATACAACCACTTCTCTTCTCTTCCACCAATAAAATCCTATAAAATCCAATAAAAAGTCCACCATTTCCTCTTTACGGATTCTTGCAATATTCCTAACATTCCTCCTAGCTTCCAATTGCAGGGGATTGGGAGAGACAGAAAGTCTAGTCTCTGTCCTCTACATGTGAACCCCGTAAGTATTTTATAATCTAAAATAGACCCTACTCAAAACTACCCCGTGACTTTTTATTATCTCTTCTCTTCACTTCATTCATGTGTCAGCTTTCTAATATGTCTAACTTCCTTCCTAGGATACTACTTATATGTCATGTACAAATATTATATTTTAGTTTTTCTTATTTAGCATCTCCCTCAACCTCCACACACACACAGACACACACACACCCAAAGGGAAGTTCCATAAAGGGAGGGACTTTCCAGCTACATTCAACACTTAAAACAGTGCCCAGTGCATCAGAGGCATTCAATTTTAAAAAGCCAGTTAAATGAACATAATACTATATTGTTAATATGTTATTAAATGTCACCAGTGAGAGATTAACAAAGATCAGTGAGAGATTAACAAAGACCAGGGGCTCCCCTCATAGCTCAGATGGTAACAAAAGACCTGGCCACAACAGATAGAAAGAAATAAAGTGATATTTATATAGAAATAAAGTGATAGACTTTAGTCATAGACATAGTCATAGACAGAGAGTGATATGATAATGAGAATTATCAGTTTATTAGAGAAGACACTGTGATGTGACAACTTGTATTTGCCTGGATGCACTATAATAAATATTCCATTTACACAGATCCCACGTATGTCAGGAAGTGAATGCTAAGCTAAACTGAATCATTCCCAAGTGTTTTAAAGAAAATAAAATATGGACAAAAACAAACTGAATTACACAGGTAAAGTGACCCCAGAATCACTCAGCACTCATGCGGATTCTCTATAAAACAGTTCATGAAATATATTAAACATACCAGGAATGTTATTTTACTAGAATATTCCTTGTGTCCCTTCCCCACTATCATCCCAAACTAGATGTAAAATGGCTTTCCTGATCTGGCACCGGCCGTGAAGTTAGTGTAATCTCCTGTACTGTCACTGGACTGCTTGAAAATCCGTGTGTTATCCTAAAACTATCTGTCTAAAAAGCTTCTGTTGGACCACAATCGTGAATGGATTAGCAGTGGATTAAAAACATGTAAAATTTCTCTTGCTCTGAACACAACAAAAAAGTTCAAATTCAAATGTTAGGCAGTAGATATTTCATAAATAGAACTTTAAATTTACATAGAGACCATAGACATTTACCATATTTTACAAAAACATACTGAAGGAGGCCAGTCACTTCCACTACTTAAAATCTAGGGAAACAGTCATGAGCAAGATATACGTAATTCCTGCTCTATAGAGAATACAGAAGGGAAGACTTAATTAAATTAATAATGGGGAGTTATAAAGAAACTAGCAGAGATGTCTAAACAAACAGATCTACCTAATTCAACAGGAATAGTGGCAAAGACAAAGGTATTAGTTTAACTAACTTTTCCCTAATATTACCATTTCATTTTCTCAAATTATAGATTTTCAATGTCATCTGATTTTAATTCACAATATTATTCAAAGCTACCATTATTTTGAGAAATCCACCAAACTATTAATTCATCACTGAATTCACAGTATTATAATATTCTACTAACTATCCCTGGCATGAAATTTAAAGCATAAAGGAAATAGATGGGCCATCTGAATCTCATTTCTACATCATGACCAAAAGTAATTTCTCAGGAGTTGTGTTCATTACATGGAAAAGGCTACCAAGGACTAATACCATATCTGCACTTTATAATATAAATCCAAAGCAATTACAGGTTTCAAGCTTTGTACCTGTGTGATGGAGAAGGAGCTTCAAATTGAGGCACTGTGCTATCCTCACTGACAGGAGAATATAAGCCGCTCATTTCCTGGAAGCACAATTATTAGAGTTATAGCCACTCCAAAGAGACGATGTATAAGTCAAAAGGAGCTATTTATTTCTTTCCAATCCCAGGTTTTATCAGTTCCTTTTTGTCTCAACATCCAAATTTCTTAAGGTTTCCTCTCCATAGAGTACAAAAGCAAGGATATCTGAAACTTACGAGACAAGTCTTTTTTATGACATACACACTTAAAGAACTAGAAATTCTTTAATAAATGTTATTCATTACTAATGAAGCCATCAAATGCAGAAAAAGACAAATGTAAATATTTTTAATGAGACATACTGTACATTATGTGAACAGTGAACTAGCTAATCATTTTTAATCTAGGTGAGAACCTACTGATAAATATTAAGATAAGTATGGCAACTGACTAAACAGACCTTTGTTGGCAAAGGAATGACTCTGCTTTTTAATACGCTGTCTAGGTGTGTGTTAGTGTTAGTCAATCAGTCATGTCCAACTCTTGGCAACCCCACAAACTGTAGCCCTCTAAGCAAGAAGAGTGGAGGGGATTGCCATTCCCTTCTGCAGAGGATCTTCCCAACCCAGGGATTGAACCTGGGTTAGTCATAGCTTTTCTTCCAGGAGCAAGCATCTTTTCATTTCATGGCTGCAATCACCATCTGCAGAGAGTTTGGAGCCCAAGTAAATAAAATCTGTCACTGTTTCCATTTTTTCTCCATCTATTTGCCATGAAGTGATGGGACTAGATAGCATGATCTTCGTTTTTTGAGGTGAGTTTTAAACCAGCTTTTTCACTCTCCTATTTCACCTTCATCAAGAGGTTCTTTAGTTCCTCTTTGCTTTCTGCCATAAAGGTGCTGTCATCTGCCTATCTGAGGTCATTGATATTTCTCCTGGCAATCTTGATTCCAGCTTGTGCTTCATCCAGCCCGGCATTTCGCATGATGTACTCTACACATAAGTTAAATAAGCAGGGTGATAATATGCAGCCTTGACGTACTCCTTTCCCAATTTTAAACCAGTCCATTGTTCCATGTCCAGTTCTAATTGTTCTGTCTTGACCTGCATAGAGGTTTCGCAGGAGGCAAGTAAGGTGGTCTGGTATTCCCATCTCGAAGAATTTTCCACAGTTTTTCGTGATCCACACAAAGGCTTTAGAGTAGTCAATGAAACAGAAGGAGATGTTTTTCTGGAATTCTCTTGCTTTTGCTATGATCCAACGCATGTTGGTAATTTGATCTCTGGTTCCTCTGCCTTTTCTAAATCCAGCTTGAACATCTGGAAGTTCTTGGTTCACATACTGTTGTAGCCTAGCTTGGAGAATTTTGAGCATTCCTTTGCTAGCATGTGAAATGAGGGCCACTGTATAGTAGTCTGAACGTTCATTGGCATTGCTCTTCCCGGGGACTGGAATGAAAACTGAACTTTTCCAGTTTTGTGGCCCCTGCTGAGTTTTCCAAATTTGTTGACATATTGAGTGTAGCATTTTCACAGCATCATCTTTCAGGATTTGAAATAGCTCAGCTGGAATTCCATCATCTCCACTAGCTTTGTAGTGATACTTCCTAAGGCCCACTTGACTTCACACTCTGAGATGTCTAGGTCTAGGTGAGTGATCCATTGTGGTTATCCGGGTCATTAAGATCCTTTTTGTATAGTTCTTCTGTGTATTCTTGCCGCCTTTTCTTAATGGCTTCTGCTTCTGTTAGGTCCCTACTATTTCTGTCCTTTATTGAGCCCATCTTTGCATGAAATGTTCCCTCGGTGTCTCTAATTTTCTTGAAGAGATCTCTAGTCTTTCCCATTCTACTGTTTTCCTCTATTTCTTTGCATTGATCACTTAGGAAGGGTTTCTTATCTCTCCTTGCTATTCTTTGGAACTCTGCATGCAGATGGGTGTATCTTTCCTTTTCTCCCTTGCCTTTCGCTTCTCTTTTCTCAGCTATTTGTAAGACCTCGCCAGAAAACCATTTTGCCTTTCTGCATTTCTTTTTCTTGAGGATGGTTTTGATTACCACCTCATGTACAATATTATGAAATTCCATCCACAGTTCTTCAGGCACTCTGTCAGATCTAATCCATTGAATATATTCATTACTTCCACTGTATAATTGTAAGAGATTTGATTTAGGTCATACCTGAATGGTCTAATGGTTTTCCCTGCTTTCTTCAGTTTAAGTATGAATTTTGCAATAAGGAGTTTGTGATCTGAGCCACAGTCAGTACCCAGTCTTGTTTTTGCTGACTGTATAGAGCTTCTCCATTTTTGGCTGCAAAGAATATAATCAATCTGATTTCGGTATTGACCATCTGGTGATGTCCATGTGTAGAGTATTCTCGTGTTGTTGGAAAAGGGTGTTTGCTATGACAAGTGCATTCTTTTGGCAAAACTCTGTTAGCCTTTGCCCTGCTTCATTTTGTACTACAAGTTCTTCATTTTGTACTACAAGGTGAAACTTGCCTGTTACTCCAGGTATCTCTTGATTTCCTGCTTTTCATTCCAGTCCCCTATGACGAAAAGGACATCTTTTTCGGGTTCTATAAAGTTCTATAAAGTCTTGTAGGTCTTCACAGAATTGTTCTACTTCACCTTCTTTGGCATTAGTCAAAGTTATGGTTTCTCTAGCAGTCATGTACTAATGTGAGAGTTGGACCATAAAGAAGGCTAAGCACTGAAGAATTGATGCTTTTGAACTGTGGTGTTGGAGAAGACTCTTGAGAGTCCCTTGGACTGCAAGGGGATCAAACCACTCAATCCTAAGGAAATCAATCTTGAATACTCATTGGAGGGACTGATGCTGACGCTAAAACTCCAATACTTTGGCCACCTGATACAAAGAGCCGATTCACTGGAAAAGACCCTGATGCTGGGAAAGATTGAAAGCAGGAGGAGAAGCAGAAGACAAAGGACAAGATGGTTGGATGGTATCACCAACTCAATACATATGAGTCTGGGCAAGCTTTGGGAGATGGTGAAGGACAGGGAAGCCTGGTGTGCTGTAGTCCATGGGGTGACAAAGATCTGGACACGACTGAGTGACTGAATGGCAACTGGACCATTACTGTTCAACTCACCAAAGTATAGAAAAACAGGATATATCAGTCTCTACTTTGAAAATATTCTTTGCAAACATTAAGAAAAGTAACATCCCTCTTGATGCAAATATTAGCTTTGTTTACTAACTGCTTAAACTCTAACTTTTGATCATTAACTCAGAGGAAAAGGGCTCCTAATAAATTATTGCAGAAATTATGCCTGTTACTTTCTATGTAACGGATACCAATCCCATTAACTTAATGCAGCAATTTAAAGGAAAAGCAAAATTTTCATGAAATTGAAAAGCTACTCGAGATATAAGAAATTCTTGATCTTACTTCCACTCTTTTGATATCCTCTTCCAAAACACTTAACTCCTTCTGAATCTGCTCCAGTTGCTGTAGATTAGAGAGGGGGAAAAAAAAAAAAAAGCCTAAACCAAACCACACTGGCATCACCACAATCATAAAGTAATTTTACATTTGGAATATGATTTTTAGGAAATTGTGCACTAATGGTAAACTGTAGGGGTGAAAAACTGCAGATAAAAAGCAGTTTTTATGTTAAAAAAAAAGCAGTTTTTATGCAAGTTCCTATGTTAAAAAGTAAATGTAAAGACTTAATATTTAAGAAAATCATTCTTTGTTTAATAGAATAATTGACTTTATAATAAAAATATTAAAGATGAACAATAACAATATGATTTAATAAAAACAAAGATATCCAAAGAACTTTCAAATCACCTCATTTAACTGTCAGCAATTAATATCAGCATGTCAGTTGTTAACCTCATTTTTAAAATAAAAATAAGTCTTGAAGATTAAATTCTACCACCCAAAAGCAATCACAAGTTACCCTCTTATGCATTTTTTAAAACATATTTAAGATTATGCCTCATCTTTGACATTTTGCCTATTGCACCATAACTTTTCTCCATGCCTTTAAAATGCAAACATTTTAATTATTATATTTAATGATATATTTGACAATCGTAAGTAATTCTGAACCATGAGTCTGCATTTTAGATTATGAGTCTGCATTCCAAATTTTATTGAGATTATTAAAATGAAATCATTTGATCAAGAGAAATAGCAACTCTTCACTACATGAAACAAAACTGCTTTCCAGAAACACTATTAGATTTAAATTTCTATAATTATTATATATAAGTGGCTGTCTTAATCTAAGCCAAATATATTGAGGCCAATTTTATTTTTTGGCCATTTATTTTTTGTGCAGCATGCAGGATCTCAGTTCCCCAAACAGGAATCAAACCCATGTCCCCCTGTGTTGGGAGCTGAGTCTTAACCACTGAACTTTCAGGGAAAACTCCTGAGCCAGTTTTTAGAATATAAAATAATGATAATGAATATATTTATTGCTAGGTGTGCAACAGGAAGTATTATACAGGAAAATAAATCACAGAAAGATTAAGTGACTTGCCCAAGATCGCAGTAAGTACACAGCAGAACTGGAGTTGAAATCAAGGCAGCTCCACAATTCATGCCGTTAACTACTATGTTATAATACTACTACTTGAAAACAGGACCTTATTATTTACCTTTATTTTACCTGATAACTAGTAGGGATAAACAGATTTTTAAGCATGTTTTCTTCTGAGGCAATATATAGACAGTTGATAATATATTAACTCAAATATTGACCAATCTTAAACATTTTGCTAAGTACTGTGAAGAACGGGATTTAGAAAACTCTAGCCCTTGGCCTCATGGAATTCAGTCTAGGGAAGAGCTTCTGGGTTGGTGAACATGTAGGTTGGGGAGTATATGAGGATGCTGGGCGAACGGCACACCTGGAGAGGGTATGGACGCTCCATGCCCCTTCCCACATATCTCAGTTCTATCCTTTTACAATAAACTGATGATGCAGTAAGTAAACTATTTTCCTGTTATGTGATCCATTTTAGCAAATTATCACATTCTTGGAGGGGGACATGGGAACCGCCAATTTATAGCCAGTAGGTTAAATATACAAGTGACTTCTTGGACATGCAATTATGATCTGAAGGGGCAGCTCAGTCTTATGGGACTGAGTCCTCAACCAGTGGAATCTGGGGCCAACTCCAAGTAAACAGTGCTAGATAGAATTGACCTGAATTGATTTCCAGGACACTCTGCTTTATCTACAGAGAACTGGAGAACTAGCTGGTGTAAAAAATCACCTACACATTTGGTGGCCAGAAATATGGAGAGAGGTAATGAATAAAGGAAACAAGTGTTGTCCTTTCAGGCATCAATATAAGACATTATAGTATGAGGAAATAGAAGATAAAGGATAACTGTTTTAAAAAGCAAAAGGAACAACTAGGCTAAATTCACTCTGCAAATGTGTTTCATAAACCAGAGAGGCAGAATCTAGAATAAAAGCATAAAGCAGAGACCAAGAATGTTTTGGAAACACATGAAGAAAGTTCATAAAGCTGAACTGTCATTATCTAAATGAAAACAGACCACAAACGGGAATGAAAACTGACAAATTTCTGGATCAAATCTGCCTTAACATTATAGTGACTTTTGGGGGTACTAAAAATAATAATAATAATAAATACAGAAGATGAAGAAATGCTACTTGAGAGCACAGTCCAAGTCATCAATAGCAAGCACTCTCAATACAGTATACTGTATTACAACCCAAAGAAATTATTTAAAAATTTGAAAAGTGAAGAACAAAAGTCTCTGAATCCCTTAAGACTAAAACATAAAAGAATTCAAAAATAGAACGCCCTTTAATTGACATTAGCTTTGGTGCAGTTAGGTATCATTGGCACTCATTTATTTGACCTTCACTATGACTGAATAAGTACTCCTGCCTGGAAAATCCCATGGGCGGAGGAGCCTGGTAGGCTGCAGTCCATGGGGTCGCGAAGAGTCAGACACGACTGAGCGACTTCACTTTCACTTTTCACTTTCATGCATTGGAGAAGGAAACGGCAACCTACTCCAGTGTGCTTGCCTGGAGAATCCCAGGGACGGGGGAGCCTGGTGGGCTGCCTGTCTATGGGGTCGCACAGAGTTGGACATGACTAAAGCAACTTAGCAGCAGCAGCAGCAGCATGATTGAATAAAAACATGCTGAAGTATTAAATTCAGTATCTTAATTTTGTTTTTTAGAGCTAATTAGTAAATTACAGTTGCCAAGACCTCGTCAATTATCTGAAATATTCAAAACTGAACAAAAGAATACTGATAGACTTCCAGAAAAAAGAAAAGCTGGTTTAAAAAAAAGCAGTAAGATTAATAATACTATATATATATAAACAAAAAAGCACTAAAAATAAATTTAAAAAAAAAGCACTGTATACTAATTAGAATAGCCAACATCCAGAACACTGACAACACCAAAAGCTGAAAAAGATGTGTAGCAACAAGAACTCTCATTTATTCTTGGTAGGAATGAAAAATTGTACAGCCACTCTGAAAGGCAGTTTGGCAGTTTCTTTAAAAATTATACATATTCTTATAGAAGCCAGTAATCACATCCTTGGTATATACCCAAGCGAGTTGAAAACTTCAATTCCAAAAAAACACATTGATAGCAGCTTTAGTCATAATTAACAATACCTGAAACAACCAAGATGTCCTTCAGATGAATGGATAAACAGTGGTTCATAAAGACAATGGAATAATATTCAGTCCTAAGAAGAAATGAGCTTTCAAGTCATAAAAAAAAAAATGAGGAAATTTAAATGTGTATTACTATGAGGTATATGGAAAATCTCTGTACCATCTTTTCAATTCTTCTGTGAACTTAAAACTGCTCTAAAAAATGTCTTTAAAAAAATAGAAATACAATGAAGTAACTCTTAAAGAAAAAACATAATAACAAAAAATCAAAAGAGAAAAGAAACAACAACATAATAAAATGGCAGGCTTAAACTCTTTTACATTAAATGTAAATGGTTTAAATACAAAATTATAAGACTGAGTCCGGCAGGGTGAATGAAAAACCTCTGCTGTATACAAGAAATTCACCTCAAATAAGTTAGTGATACAACAAAGAACCAAAGATTCAACAGGATGCAAAACATTCTTACCACACTGCAACTGCAGGAAACACATTCTTTACAAGCACGAATGTTTCAAAATTTAATGAACTAACATGTGACAGTGCAAATATCATACTATAAAAACCAAATTATTTTCTGATAACAATGCAATTATAACAGAAATCCATAATTTTTTTAAAAAAAGGTCTCCATTGGTAGTACAGTAGATAAGAATCCACCTCCAAATGCAGGGGATGTGGGTTTGATCCCTGGTCCAGGAAGATTCCACATGCCACGGGGCAATTAAGTCCATGTACTATAACTACAGAGCCTGCTCTCTAGAGCCCATGAGCCACAATTACTGAAGCCTGTGTGCCTAGAACCTGTGCTCAGCAACAAGAGCAGCCACCACAAGGAGAAGCCCGTGCACAGCAACCAAGAGTAGCCCCCACTTGACACAACTAGAGAAAGCCCACAGGCAGCAATGAAGACCCAACACAATCAAAAATAAAATAAGTAACCTCTTTTTAAATGAAAGAATCCCAATATCCAAGTAACAAGTTTATCTATAAATAACCCACATGCCTAAGAAAAAGTATAACGAAAATTAGAGACTACATTGAACTAAGGAATAACAAACAAAATGCCATACCAAAATTATTAGATGCAACTAAAAGAACTATGGCCTGAAATGTGTCTATTATTAAAAATAAAGTCTGCCTACTAATATGTATATCCAAGTTAACAAATTAGAAGAGAAACAACAAAATAAAACCAAAAGAAGTAGAAGGATGGACAATGTAATTCTAAGGAGGGTAATTAAGAAAATGGAAAACAAAAATAAAATAGAGAACATAAACAAAGCGAAAAAGCTGGTTCCTGGATAAAACTCATAAAAGTGATACATCCCTGAATCCCTGACATGACCTGATCAAAACAAACAAACAGCAAAATGTACAGCACCAATGAGCAGAGTCAGGAATGAAAGACATCACTAAAAACTCTAGCGTATTAAAAGCTTAGTATTAAGACCAATCTAATACTAAAAAATTTGAAAACTCAGAAGAAACAGACAACTCTTAGAAAAAATATAACATGTCAAAAATGATATCTAAAACAAAAATCTGAATAAGCAGTAAATGAATCAACAAAGTTTCTGCAAACAACAGGTCCATATAGCTTTTCCAGCAAAATCTTTAAATATTCACCAAAGATATTCATCCTAGATTATACAAATTCTTCCAGAAAACAGAAAAAGAGGAAACATTCTCCAACCAATTTGATAAAACCAACTTTATAATAAAACCTGACAAGATCAGTGTATAAAAAGTTAAAGAACAACCTTATTAATGAATATAGATGCAATAAGGGAGCCAAAGAGGGCAAACAACTGTCCTACTTATCTAGAATACAGAACATTCAGTGATAAAACTAGAACACTCCTGGGAAAATCAGGACAGATGGTCACCCTAGGTGCAAAGCTGATAGAGTTTTTAATGTTAAACAAATAATGATCCATTTTAATATAATGAAAAAAAATTATATCATCTCAACTGCACAAAAACTTTGGAGAATATTCAACCCCCACTTACAATTATAAAAAAAATTCTCTTAGGAAACTGGGAATAGAACTTAGCTCCTTGAATGATTAAAAAAATACCTACCAAAAACCTACAGAAAACATCATACCTAATGGTGACACGTCGAAAGCTTTCACTTTGAGATCAGCACCAAGACTAGGATGCCCCGCTATCACCACTTCTATTCATCACTGTACCGGATATCCTAGCCAGCAGAGTAAGACAAGAAAAATAAATAAAGGATATAAGGATCATAAAGAAAGAAACTAAACTGTTATTATTTGCAGATGATGATGTGTGCAAAGAAAATACAAAATAATCTACAAATAAATTATTAGAATCAATGAGTTTAACAAAGTTGCTGGATACAAAAAAAAAGTATGTGTCAAAATCAATTGCATTTCTATATGCCAGCAATAAATAGTAAGAAACTGAAATTAAAGACACAGACATCACTTAGAGTAGCATAAAAATGATTGAGGACCTAAGGACAACTCTAAAATAGATATGTAAGAATAATATCCTGAATAATATCAAAATTTTGGAGGCCATTTTTAAGGAACTATATATACAGAGAGAAATACCATGTTCAACGGCTAGAGGGCTCAATACTGTAAAGAGAGCCTCCCAAATTGATCTATGGAGTCAAAGTAATCCCCATAAAAATCACAGCAGGTATACCATGGAAATGTATCAGCTGGTTTTAAAATTTATAGAGAAATACAAAGAGCCATGAATAGCTGCAACTTTCCTAAAAAAGAATAGTAACTTACTTCAAAGTTCTAGTATTTAATACAATGTGGTATTGCCAGAAAGACAGACAAACAGACCAGTGGAGCAAGAGAGAGCCTGGAAATAGACCCATGTATGTATGGACACATGATGTATGAGAGACGTGGTATTTCAAAGCAATGGGAAAAGGATGAACTTTTTAATCAAGGATGCTTAGACACCTGGATATTCATATGAAAAATTCCCAAGTAGATTATAGATGTATGTATGGAAAAAATAAATAAATAAAAGATTCAAGCAGACTTCAGGTGGAGAAGAATTCTTTACCTAATAGAAAAGGCACTAATTATAACAGGCAAGACTAATAAATTTGACTCCACTATAAACAGAAACTTCTCTTCATCAAATAACATCATTAACACAATGAAAAAAGCAGCCCAATTAGAGGGGGAGAAAGATCTGCTATAGATAAGTAGATAGATAGATAGAAAAAAGAATTTTTATCTAGAATATATAAGCAAACCAGAAGGAAAATCAATGAAATAGAAAAGATGCACAAAGCTTAAACCAAGTACTTCATACATACACAAAAATCCAAATGGCCAATTTATAGTACTGAGTACTCAACCTCATTATCCATCAGGGAAATGCAACTTAAAACCACAAAGAGATACCAATACATATCCCAAGATGAGCTAAACTGGAAAAAGTCTACTGATATCAAGTACTGGCAAGAATATAGTACAACAGGAACATTCCTACAATTCCATTCCTACAATTCCTGCAGGAAGAGTAACCAATTCAACCACTCAGGCATTGTTTGGCATTATCTACTAAATTTGAAGATGTACATACCCTATGACTTAATAATTTCATTTCTACATATGAAGCATTGAGATATATATTCTAATATATACCTTGATAAGATATATATATAAGATAGTAACATTGTTTGCAATAAAAATGGTGTGTATTCAATTAATAGAATACTATACAACAACAAAAGGGAATCAATTATAGCCATATACAACACTAGGGATGAATCTTAACACTGAGCCAAAGAGAAGAACAAAACATTACATAAGGCAGAAGTGCATTTATATTAATTCAAAAGAAGAGACTTATAAATTAAAAATACTTAGACTTTAAAACAATAAAGAAAAACAGAGACGTCAGAATACTGACTACCTAAAGGCAAGGGAAAAGACTATAATCTGGAAAGGGTAGGCAGAGAGTTTTACGAGTCCTAGCAAAAATCTATCACTGGATCAGGATGGTGGTTACATGGATGATCGCGCTATGAATCTTTAAACTGTAATTTGTTTTACAAACTTTTCTATGCTTTATTTCGTATAAAAATATTAAAATGCAATATATTTATATTCAAAATAAAACTTCAAACAAAACCAAAAGGAAACCAAGGTCCCTCAAAACTGTCCTATTACAAGGAATTAAAAAGGTACTACAAATGACCAAAAGTATATTTTAAAATTAAATTGAATGAAATGTAAGGCAAATTGTTCAAATGCTGGTACAAATTTGCACCAAGGAGACTGGTTTTTACATAGAAACTGGAGCCCTCTTGTTCAATCTAACTTTGAAGAAAGAATAGCATGTTCATTTAAAAACATATATTTGTTGAGTGCTGTGGCAGGCTGGCTCTAAGACAGCCTCCAAAGAGTCCTACCTCAGAATCCATAACCTGTGTAATTCCCTATTTGTGTGGGCTAGACCCAAAAATTTGCTTCTAATAGAAAAAACAAAACATTTCTTGAGATGTAACTTTCAAGATTAAGCTACAGAAAGCATGTGACTGCCGGCTTTCTCACTCTGAGGAAGTCAGCTGCCAGGGAGTAAGTTATCCTATGGAGAAGCCCATGTGGTAAGAATTTGGTATCTCTTCCCAACAGCCAATGAGTTAATTTGGATGCATTCCTATCCCCATAGAACCTTAAGGTAACTGCTGCCCTGGCCAACACCTGGATTGCTTTGCTTGGTGAGAAACCCTGAGCCAAGGCACTCAGTTATTCTACACCAGGATTCCTGACACTAGATAGTAAATGTTTGCTGTTTTTAAGCCATTCATTTTGAGGGTAACTTGTTACACAGAAATAAATAATTAATGAAAATGCCTACTCTGTGCCTTGCATATTCCCTTCTCTTAATACTCAAAAGAGAGTCAATAGAAAAAAAAATTTAAAAATTAAATCTACAATTCTAAAAGCAAGATGTGACACCTGAACAAGTAAGTATGTTAACTCTGAAAAGCAGATTCAACTGCCCTATTGGAAGTTCTGCATAAAATCACAAAGCTAATTTCCAGAGTCTGCAAACTAATCTTGAGGGAAAAAAATCAAAAGCAGTAACTGACCTTCTGGTCAATCTGTATTATTTTATAGTTATATGCTATATCCTTCTTGC
This sequence comes from Bison bison bison, assembly GCF_000754665.1. Taxonomy (NCBI): domain Eukaryota; kingdom Metazoa; phylum Chordata; class Mammalia; order Artiodactyla; family Bovidae; genus Bison; species Bison bison. The sequence goes on from NW_011494861.1 coordinate 17,535,379, forward strand.
CTGAAACGATTTCAAATCTAAATATGTTGCAAGCATTAAGACACTCTAGAGAAGTGTAAAAAATCTCAGAGAGAAAAGAAAACCTTAATAATTCAGATCATAGATAATAATCGGCCATTTCATTTAATCCCCAGTTATCCTTATGCAATGGCACTCCACTCCAGTACTCTTGCCTGGAGAATCCCACGGATGGAGGAGCCTGATAGGCTACAGTCCATGGAGTCGCTAAGAGTCGGACACGACTGAGCGACTTCACTTTCACTTTATCCTTATGTTTGGACTGTTCACTTAACTGATTCATTATCAAGTAATTTCCTATGTCTTAATTTCATTCAATGAGTTCAAAGTCTAATATAAAAAGAACCACATAAAACTACTGCAAAACAATCTGATGTTGTTTTAGGAGGGCAGAAAGTATATATGAAATAGAAAAAACTATCACTTTTCCAAAGAATTTGCTATAGCAATGATGGCTGGGTACTGAATTAATCATTTTGCTTCCATATGTCATAAAATGTTCAACTTTATTACTTAAACTATGGTTCAAGGACCAAGAGCATCATCATCTGGAGCTTGCTAGAAATGCAGATTTTTAGGCTTCCAACACACACCCTCTTCATCAGAACTTGGATTCTAAGAAGATCCTCAGGTGATTCTTAAACAAATTGAAGTTGAAGATAAAGTACCCACCAAAAAAATAAATTAAAAGTCTTTAAGTATACATAAATCTTGAATTCACAATGAAAATAATTTTAATAGATATTAAAACATATTAAAATCACAACTACTACTTCAGCAAAAGTTAAAGGAAAATACAATCATAAACCATGTGAACAACATTTAGCTATAAAGAGAAGCATAATGTGGAAAAATCCAATCTGAACAAAGTAAAAAAAAAAGCTAAAAATAGACATCATGAATAGTCAAAAAGAAGTGGAAATATCGAACTAAGATAATATAAAGTTCTGGCAATGCACAGTTACCAAAATAAGTTCTCATCTTTTTATTTTCAAAAAATAATAAAGACTGCCTGAAGCCTAAAATACATGGTTATATTTTTTTGAGTGAAAATGACCTAATTAGACAACTGAAAGTAAAAATGTAAGATTTGAGTCAGTTAGGAATTTAAATATAAAACCATTTTCAAAGTTATTTTAGCATGCTACTGAGAATATAGGATTTTGTCTTTGGTTTTCCCATATTTCGTACTATTATGAAATGACTTTGACATGTTAAAATGCTTAGTTAGCATACTATGGTTCTAAAATTGCTAATAAAAAGTTATTTTTTAGTTATCCTGCATGGCTTACACTTTCCAAGTTCTAAATAGGTAGCTATATTTTTACTTGTTTTTCCTCTCCAGCATGCATTTTAATCATAGGAAAACTGTAACTCCTATGTTTTCTTTTAAGGGTCAAAGTTTGAGCCTAACTGTCATTTGAGCCTAACTTTCATTCTTTGTAGCTATTCTTTATAGCTGTGAGGTAATGTCATTATTTTCAAATCTACAGAAAATGTTTTAACTCATGTCTAAAAAGGGATTTTTAACATATCAAGTTGCAAAGGTAAAAGAAGTTAAATAACAAAGCTTAAAAAAAAAACAAACACAACTCCTGAAAACTCAAATGCTTTCAAATATTTAAATAAAATTTTAAGCCTGATGTGCTTTCACAAAAATGGGGACAAAAATGTCAAGAATCAACAACAGTAAAGAAACATTATGTAAAACACACAAAATAATATACCTCTCTCTTATTTCTTCTTGCAACCTTGAGGAATTCCATAAGGATCTGTAGTTGGGCTGCATGTGATTCCTATAATAGAAAATTATAATTGTTCTTTTAAAATACAACTTTGAATTCAAAGTCTTCTTTAACACCACAGCATCATCAGTATGAAGCAACTTTATTTATCCATTTAAGTTAGTCTCATTTCTATTTTGTCAGTTTCCTACTTGCTAATTGGTATTTTTAAAAGCAAGCCATTACAGGCTTCCCTAGTCACTCAGTGGTAAAGAATCCTCCTGCCAATGCCGGAGACACGGGTTCAATTCCTGGTCCAGGAAGATCCCACATGCCATGGAGCCACTAAGCCTGAGCGTCACAGCTACTGAGCCACAACTATTTAGCCCACACACCATAGAGCCCATCACCGTGACAAGAAAAGTCACCATAATGAGAAGCCCTCAGACCACAACTAGAGGTAGCCCTTACTAGCCAGTCAAAATTTGAAGCATCACTGAGGTATCATACATACTACAAAAAACCATGGCCAGTTTGGCTTGCAGGATCTTAGTGCCCAGACCAGGGACTACTCAGCCCCTTGGCAGTGAAAGCAGAGTCCTAACCACTGGACAGGCAGGAACTCCCCACTTCACTCTGAATGAACTGAAACTAGCTCAAGCAACAAGTGAGCTCCAACTCAGCTAAATTCCTGATCAGACCAAAGACGTCAACCTCTTATCCTTGCTTCCTGACAAACGAAAAGACAAGACCATTCGGGAAGAAAGTATTAACCAGTTTAGTCTATATATACTGCTCTGGAATATAGAACATCTAAGACATAATTTTAAAATTACAAGACATGAAAAGAAGTAGGAAAGTCAAGAGACATAAACAGGCTAAAAGAATATATTATTCTTTAATATTATTTAATATTTTTATATTATTTAATATATTATTAAAGAAAAGAAAAAATGGACATGAGTAAAAAAACAGACAATTAGAAAATAACTGAAAAATCAAAGTGCAAAGAAATGAAGAATACAGTCTGAAATAAAAAAAATTAAAACAAAATAACTTCAGATAAAGTTAGGAACAGATGGACAGAGCAGAGGAAAGAAGTAACGAATTCAAAGATAGGTCAAAAAAAAAAAAAAGAAGCACCAGAAAAATGTGGGATAATATGAAAAATAAAACATATAATTGAAACCCTAAGGAAAAGCAGAGAGTACAGGGCTGAATAATGTTCACATGTTCAACAAACAGATCCTCTTGTTCTGTGAAACACAACCAGAATAAATATTTTTTAAATGAAACCAAGGAATACCATAGTCAAACTATTGAAAACCAATGTCAAAAAGAACATCTTAAGAGCAGCTAAAAAGGATACACTATCTTAAGGGGAAGAACAGTAAGAATGACTGAAAACTTCATCAGAATCAAAGAAGCAAACAGAAAATGAAAATATATCAATAAGGTGCTAAAAGAAAAACAAAAAACTAGACTTCTATGAAGATCAAACCTATCAGCTCTACAAGAAACAGAAAAGAAATCATACAGACAAAAGGGAAATGACTCAGACGAAACCTCAGGTTTACAAGAGAAAATAAAGACACCTCAAAGGGTAAATATATTGGTTCAAAAGGGTCCTTTTCTATCCTTTTTTGCAACATATCTTCAAAAGACTAGTGACTTTTCAAAGCAAACATAGGTGGAGTTTATAACATTTATAATTTGAATCACAAAAGGCAGGAGCTTGGTAAATTGAAACACTATGAGATCTTATATTTTCCAGAAAATGGCATATAGTTGACCCTTAAACAACACAGGTTAGAACTACACGGGTCCATTTATGCACAGCATTTTTTCAATAAATACAAACTATAGTACCACATGATCCACAGTTGGCTGAATGCACAGATGGTGAACTGTGGATGTGGTGGGCAGATTATAAAGTTAGATTCAGATTTTCAAATTCACAGGGGTCAGCATGTCTACTTACTGCATTGCTTAAACATCAACCGTGTATTTAATGTTGATTTGAATAACAATGTCCTGGAACTGTTATACTATAAACTCAAGGTTGATTGTGAAAAGTAAAAGAGGAATTCTATAATCTTTAGAGAAACCACTAGAAATATAATAATTGTAAGCAACATGCAAAAAGCCGAGAGGATAATATGCTAAAATGAAATCCTGGAAACACAATGCTCTCTAAAGAAAGCAAGAAAGAAGAAACAGGAAATAAGGAAAATATGGAAAACCAGAAAAATACAAATGTGGTGAGCTCAAACCTAGCCACACCAATGATCATATCACATTTAAATGAACTTAAACACTTGAATTAATGAGCTTATTCAGTTCAGTCGCTCAGTCGTGTCCGACTCTTTGCGACCCCATGAATCGCAGCACGCCAGGCCTCCCTGTCCATCACGAACTCCCGGAGTTCACTCAAACTCATGTCCATCGAGTCAGTGATGCCATCCAGCCATCTCATCCTCTGTTGTCCCCTTCTCCTCCTGCCCCCAATCCCTCCCAGCATCAGAGTCTTTTCCAATGAGTCAACTCTTCGCATGAGGTGGCCAAAGTACTGGAGTTTCAGCTTTAGCATCATTCCTTCCAAAGAATCCCAGGGCTGATCTCCTTAAGAATGGACTGGTTGGATCTCCTTGCAGTCCAAAGGAGTCTCAAGATTGTCTTCTCCAACACCACAGTTCAAAAGCATCTAATCTTCGGTGCTCAGCTTTCTTCACAGTCCAACTCTCATATCCATACATGACCACTGGAAAAACCATAGCCGTGACTTAGACGGACCTTTGTTGGCAAAATAATGTCTCTGCTTTTCAATATGCTATCTAGGTTGGTCATAACTTTCCTTCCAAGGAGTAGGCGTCTTTTAATTTGATGGCTGCAGTCACCATCTGCAGTGATTTTGGAGCCCCAAAAAATAAAGTCTGACACTGTTTCCACTGTTTCCCCATCTCTTT
>NW_011494861.1:17540249-17575576 GCF_000754665.1 Bison bison bison
TCTGCCATAAGGGGGGTGTCATCTGCATATCTGAGGTTATTGATATTTCTCCCGGCAATCTTGATTCCAGCTTGTGCTTCTTCCAGCTCAGCATTTCTCATGATGTACTCTGCATATAAGTTAAATAATTCAACTACATACAGTAAAGAGACACACTTTTATTTTTATATTTTTTTTTACTATATAAAAAGCTTTTTTAGAATACAAATTTATTTTAATTGGAGGCTAATTACTTTACAATATTGTATTGGTTTCGCATACATTGACATGAATCCGCCATGAGTGTACCTGTGTTCCCCATCCTGAACCCCCCTCCCACGTCCCTCCCCATCCCATCCATCTGGTTCATCCCAGTGCACCAGCCCTGAGCACCCTGTATCATGCATCAATCCTGGACTGGTGATTAGTTTCACATATGATAATATACATGTTTCAATGCCATTCTCCCAAATCATGCCACCCTCGTCCTCTCCCAAGAGTCCAAAAGACTGTTCTATACATCTGAAGAGACACATTTTAAAAACATTAAGGCAACAATAAAACAGAGGTACAAAGATACAGAAGAATATATCACAGAAATGCTAGTCATAACTAAACTACTTAAGCTATATTATCAATAACATAAGAAAATATAAAAACAGACTTCAGAACAAGGTGTATTTCCAGCATTAAATGTATACAATCCATAGTAACAAAGGAGATGATACATCCAGAAAACATCACAATCCTAAACATGTATGTACCTAATAATGAGCTTCAAAATACATGATCCAAGAATCATAGAAACCAATGAAAAATAAATAATCAAAAATACTTCTAAAAAATCCCTGGCAATGCACTCCAGTATTATTGCCTGGAGAATCCCACCGACAGAGGAGCCTAGTGGGCTACAGTCCACAGGGTTGCAGAGTTGGACACGAATGAAATGACTTAGCACACATCAATAACCAATGCAGCAAGGAAAAAATAAATATCTGAATAAGAGTTCCAAAGAATAGCAAAGAGAGATTAGAAAGCCTTCTTCAGCGATCAATACAAAAAAATAGAAGAAAATAATAGAACACGAAAGACTAGAGATCTCTTCAAGAAAATTAGAGATACCAAGGGAACATTTCATGCAAAGATGGGCTCAATAAAGGACAGAAATAGTGTGGACCTAACAGAAGCAGAAGATACTAAGAAGAGGTGGCAAGAATACATAGAAGAACTATATAAAAAAAACCTTCACAACCCAGATAATCACGATGGTGTGATCACTCACCTAGAGCCAGACATCCAGGAATGGGAAGTCAAGTGGGCATTAGAAAGCATCAGTACGAACAAAGCTAGTGGAGGTGATGGAATTCCAGGTGAGCTATTTCAAATCCTAAAAGATGATGATGTCAAGGTTCTGCACTCAATATGCCAGCAAATTTGGAAAACTCAGCAGTGGCCACAGGACTGGAAAAGGTCAGTTTTCATTCCAATCCCAAAGAAAGGCAATGCCAAAGAATGCTCAAACTACCGCACAATTGCACTCATCTCACATACTCGTAAAGTAATGCTCAAAATTCTCCAAGCCAGGCTTCAGCAGTACGTGAACCATGAACTTCCAGATGTTCAAGCTGGTTTTAGAAAAGGCAGAGGAACCAGAGATCAAATTGCCAACATCTGCTGGATCATTAAAACAGCAAGAGAGTTCCAGAAAAACATCTATTTCTGCTTTATTAACTATACCAAAGCCTTCAACTGTGTGGATCACAATAAACTGTCGAACATTCTTCAAGAGATGGGAATACCAGACCACCTGACCTGCCTCTCAAGAAACCTGTATGCAGGTCAGGAAGCAATAATTAGAACTGGACATGGAACAACAGACTGGCTCCAAATAGGAAAAGGAGTATTTCAAGGCTGTATACTGTCATCCTGTTTATTTAACTTATATGCACAGTACATCAAGAGAAACACTGGGTTGGAGGAAGCACAAACTGGAATCAAGATTGCCAGGAGAAATATCAAAAACCTGAGATGTGCAGATGACACCATCGTTATAGCAGAAAGTGAAGAACTAAAGAGCCTCTTGGTGAAAGCGAAAGAGGAGAGTGAAAAAGCTGGCTTAAAGCTCAACATTCAGAAAACTAAGATCATGGCATCTGGCTCCATCACTTCATGGCAAACAGATGGGAAACAGTGGAAACAGTGGCTGACTTTATTTTTTGGAGCTCCAAAATCACTGCAGATGGTGATTGCAGCCATGAAATTAAAAGACGCTTACTCCTTAGAAGCAAAGTTATGACCAACCTAGACAGCATATTAAAAAGCAGAGACATTACTTTGTCAACAAAGGTCTGTCTAGTCAAGGCTATGGTTTTTCCAGTAGTCATGTATGGACGTGAGAGTTGGACTATAAAGAAAGCTGAGCGCAGAAGAATTGACGCTTTCGAACTGTGGTGTTGGAAAAGAGTCTTGAGAGTGCCTTGGACTGGAAAGAGATCCAACCAGTCCATCCTAAAGGAGATCAGTCCTGGGTGTTCATTGGAGGGACTGATGTTGAAGCTGAAACTCCAATACTTTGGCCACCTGATGCGAAGAACTGACTCATTTGAAAAGACCCTGATGTTGGGAAAGACTGAAGGCAGAAGGGGACGACAGAGGATGAGATGGCTAGATGGAATCACCAACTCAATGGACATGAGTTTGGGTAAACTCCAGGAGTTGGTGATGGACAGGGAGGCCTGGCGTGCTGCGGTTCGTGGGGTCGCAAAGAGTCAGACACGACTGAGCGACTGAACTGAACTGAATATTAACAAACGCTACATTCACAAAGCACAACAGGTAACACACTGTTTTTAAATGAAGGTGAACATTTAACAAAACATAGACCTTATACTGAGCTATAATAAAATCCCAATAAATTTCAATGGACCAAAAGCAAGCGAATTGAACTTACAGGCCTAAAATGCAGTGAGAAAGATAAGAATTCCTATTTCAAACAACAAAACATCAGGCTAGTTATATGAATGGAAGCATTTCAGACAAAGGACCAGAAATAATACATTATCCCAGGAGCTAGGTGGAAAAAACCTCGAAATACACAGGCATCAGGAGGAATACTCTCAAAAAGACTGCCTCGCAGTGAGGCAAAATTAGCTAGACAAAAATCTATTATAGGTGTCCCTACTACTACTACTACTAAGTCACTTCAGTCATGTCCGACTCTGTGTGACCCCATAGACGGCAGCCCACCAGGCTCCCCTGTCCCTGGGATTCTCCAGGCAAGAACACTGGAGTGGGTTCCCATTTCCTTCTCCAATGCATGAAAGTGAAAAGTGAAAGTGAAGTCACTCAGTCGTGTCCAACCCTCAGCAACCCCATGGACTGCAGCCCACCAGGCTCCTCTGTCCATGGGATTTTCCAGGCAAGAGTACTGGAGTGGGGTGCCATTGCCTTCTCCAATAGTTCTCCCTAACAGAACTTAAAACACAAGCTTTAAGAGAATCAAGCTATTTTGAAAATACTTAACTACATGCCAGGACAAAGCTTAGGAATGTGTAAAGGAATACAAAATTAACAATATTAAACATGGTAAAATGTACAATTTCTGGCATCCAATCACAAAATTAGTAAGCATGCAAATAAGGAAATGCTGCCCAAAATAAGGCAGGGGGTGGGGTAGAGGGAGGAGGGTGGAATCCATCACTTAAAACAGAAACAACAATGTCACAAATAATAGAATAAGGAAACACAGTCATAAAAAAGTCCTACAAGTTAGGACAAAGCATAAGGAGAGACAATGGAATATAGAAAAAAGCAGTGAACTTGACAACAGAAATAGAAACTATACAAGATGAACGAGATGGGGTAAAAGATAAAACATAAGCAAGCAGAGCTCTTTATCCATGAGCTGTGACACAACTTCAGTCAGCCTAAGAGATGCGTAATGGGAGTTCCCAAAGTAGAAAAGGTGACAGAAAAGTATTTGAAGAAATAATAACTGAAATTTTTCCAAATCTGGTGGAAACTATATCACCATCCAAGAATCTCAAAGAACCTCAAGAAGAAGAAACATGAAGGTTAAAAAAAAAAAACCTATACCAAGGTATATACCAAAGTCAAAATACTTAAAACCATAAAAAGAGCATACACTGAGAGAAATACAGTTCATTTCGAGGATTAAGACTTCTCATCTGAAACAATGCAAGACACTGGATGATGGAACAACATCCCTAAAATACGGAAAGAAAAATATTAAATCTATAATTCTATACTTATTTGGAAGTCCCTTTCAGATACAAAGGATAAATAAAGACATTCTCAGATATAAATGGTGAAAGAATTTATCACCAGCAGATCTACACTAAAGAAAGAATACAGGCTGTCTTCCAGGCAGAAGGAAAGTTACTGATGGAATTCAAAAGAATGAATGAAAGAGTGAAGTGAATGGAAAACAAAAGAATGAAGTACACCTGAAATGATCAATATATGGGCATATATAGAACTTTTAAAATATATCCATAGAGTATAATTTACTATTCAAATTAATAAATTTATTAGGGAGTTATGACATACACAGAAGTAAAACAATTGACAAAAACAGTACAAAGGCTGAGAGAGAAGAAATTTAAGTATATTGGTGTAAGGTTCTTATACTACCAATGAAGTCAGATAATATTACTTAAAGGTACAACATAATGTAATGTAATATAATGTATAATTATCTTAAAAACCCAAAAGCAATCACTAAGAAACCAAACAAAATGTTATATCTGACAAATAAAAGTCAACAAGGCAAAATAAAATCATAAAAAATACTAAATCTAAAATCATATAAACCACTGTCTGACCATGATACAATTCAAATGAAATTCAATTATCAAAATACCATTTGACAAAGTAGCAATATTCAAAACACACACACACACTTCTTACAAATCAATAAAAAAAAGACAATCTATTAGAAAAACTGGTATAGGCTATGAATAAGCAATTCAAATAAGAAACCAAGACAGTCAAACAAATGAAGAAACTGTCCTCACTAGTAATTAAAGAAATACAAAATATACAAAACAACAGAACACACACACACACACACACACACAAGCATTTGGCAACTATCAAACCAGCAGAAACTAAAAAACAGTATCAAAGGTTGATATGGTACAAACTCACAGAAGAGCAATTCGGCAACATTTAATACAGTTAAAATGTACATGTAAACCCTATGAATAGCAATTACACTTCTGAAATCACTTTAGTATTTATATATGAGCACAAGAAGACATGAATAACAACACTCAATGCATTGCTGACAATCATAAATACAGAATAACTTAAATGTCCATCAACAGGGGAATAGAAATGTTCATGCAATGGATAACTATAGAGAAGTTAAAGAAACTAGATCTATATTCATCAGTGGAAACCTCAAAAAGTAAACAAAAAAGGCATATGTCAAAGGATAAACACAGTCTGAAACTTCTAAATCATACAAACAACACTATATATGATTGTAGATACAAGTATATATTTTATTAAAAAAGGGTTATACACACTTCAGAAGGATCCTTGCAAACTTCATATGGTGATTACTCTGGGAGAACAGAATGAGAAGAGAGGGTGTTAAGTATTAAAAAAAAAAACGTAATTCTCAAAAGGCACATCTAATAAAAAGTGTTACTATTTATTAAAACTAAAAAAGGATAAGTTAAAAGTTGCATTATTTACTGCATTTTTCTGTATGTTGGAAACATTCATCAAGTTTCAGTTCAGTTGCTGAGTTGTGTCCGATTCTCTGCGACACCATGGACTACAGCATCCCAGGCTTTCCTGCCCATCACCAACTCCCGGAGCTTGCTTAAACTCATGTCCATTGAGTCGGTGATGCTATCCAACCATCTCATCCTCTGTCATCCCCTTCTCCTCCTGCCTTCAATCTTTCCTAGCAACAGGGTCTTTCCTAAGGAGGCACTTCTTCGCATCAGGTGGCCAAAGTATGGGAAATTTACTATCACCATCAGTCCTTCCAATGAATATTCAGGATTGATTTCCTTTAGGATTGACTGGTTTGATCTCCTTGCTGTCCAAGGGACTCTCAAAAGTCTTCTCCAGCACCACAATTCAAAAGCATCAATTCTTTGGCACTCAGCTTTCTTTATGGTCCAACTCTCACATTCATACATGACTACTGGAAAAACCATAGCTTTGACTACACAGACCTTTGTCGATAAAGCAATGTCTATGCTTTTTAATATGCTCTCAAGGCTGGTCATAGCTTTTCTTCTCTCTTAAATGAGCAAGTGTCTTTTAATTTCATACCTGCAGACACCGTTTGCAGTGATTTTGGAGCCCAAGAAAATAAAATCTCACTGTTTTCATTATTTCCCCATCTATCTACCAGGACGTGATGGGACTGGATGCCATGATCTTAGTTCTCTGAATGAGTTTTAAGCCAGCTTTTTCACTCTCCTCTTTCACTTTCATCAAGAGGCTCTTCAGTTCCTCTTCACTTTCTACAATAACAGTGGTATCATCTGCATATCTGAGGTTATTGATATTCCTCCCAGCAATCTTGATTCCAGCTTGTGGTTCATCCAGCCCGGCATTTCACATGATGTACTCTGCATGTAAGTTAAATAAGCAGGGTGATGAAACACAGCCTTGACGTACTCCTTTCCCAATTTGGAAACAGTTTGTTGTTCCATGTCTGGTTCTACTGTTGTTTCTTGACCTGCATACAGATTTCTCAGGAGGTAGGTAAGATGGTCTGGTATTCCCATCTCTTTAAGAGTGTTCCACAGATTGTCATGATCCACATAGTCAAAGGCTTTGGCGTAGTCAGTAAAGAAGTAGATATTTTTCTGGAATTCTCTTGCTTTTCTATGATCCAACAGATGTTGGCAATTTGATCTCTGGTTTCTTTGCCGTTTCTAAATCCAGCTTGAACATCTGCAAGTTCTCAGTTCATGTACTGTTAAGCCCAGCTTGGAGAATTTTGAGCATTAATTTGCTGGCATATGGAGATTATTGCAATTGTGCAGTAGTTCGAACATGCTTTGGCACTGCCTTGGGATTGAAATGAAAACTGACCTTTTCCAGTCCTGGGGCCACTGTTGAGCTTTTCAAATTTGCTGGCATATTGGGTGCAGCACTTTCACAGCATCATCTTTTAGGATTTGAAATAGCTCAAGTGGAATTCCATCACCTCCACTAGCTTTGTTTGTAGTGATGCTTCCTAAGGTCCATTTGACTTCACACTCCAGGATATCTGGCTCTAGTGAGTGATCACACCATCATAGTTATATGGGTCATTAAGATCCTTTTTGTGTGACAGCACACAAGCACAGTGGCTGCGTTTGTATAGTTCTTCTGTATATTCTTGCCACCTCTGCTTAATATCTTCTGCTTCTGTTAGGTCCCTACCATTTCTGTCCTTTACTGAGCCCATCTTTGCATGAAATGTTCCCTTGGTATCTCTAATTTTCTTGAAGAGATCTCTAGTCTTTCGTGTTCTATTGTTTTCCTCTATTTCTTTGCACTGATCACTGAGGAAGGCTTTCTTATCTCTCCATGCCATTCTTTGGAACTCTGCATTCAGATAAACATAGCTTTCCTTTTCTCCTTTGCCTTTTGCTTCTCTTCTTTTCTCAGCTATTTGTAAGGCCTCCTCAGACAAGTCTGCCTTTCTGCGTTTATTTTTCTTGGAGATGGTTTTGATCACCACCTCCTATACAAATCACAGAACTCCATCCATAGTTCTTCAGGCACTCCATCAGATTTAATACCTTTAATCTATTCGCCACTTCCACTGTATAATCATAAGGCATCTGATTTAGGTCATACCTGAATGGCCTAGTGGTTTTCCCACTTTCTTCAATTTAAGTCTGAATTGGCAACAAGGAGTTCATGATCTGAGCCACAGTCAGCTCCTAGTCTTGTTTTTGCTGACTGTATAGAGCTTCTCCAATTTTGGCTGCAAAGAATATAATCAATCTGATTTTGGTATTGACCATTTGGTGATGTCTGTGTGTAGAGTTGTCTCTTGTGTTATTGGAAGAGGGTGTTTGCTATGACCAGTGCGTTCTCTTGGCAAAACTGTATTAGCCTTTGCCCTGCTTCATCTTGTATACTGAGGTCAAACTTGCCTGTTAATCTTGGTATCTCTTGACTTCCTACTTTTGCATTCTAATCCCCTATAATGAAAAAGACATGTTTTTTTTGGTGTTAGTTCTAGAAGGTCATGTAGGTCTTCATAGAACCATTCAACCTCAGATTCTTCAGCATTAGTGGTTGGGGCAAAGACTTGGTTACTGTGCTATTGAATAGTTTGCCTTGGAAACAAATAGAGATCATTCTGTCATTTTTGAGACTGCACCCAAGTACTACATTTTGGACTCTTTTGTTGACTATGAGAGCTACTCCATTTCTTCTAAGGAATTCTTGCCCACAGTAGTAGATATAAAGGTCATCTGAATTAAATTCCCCCATTCCGGTCCATTTTAGTTCACAGATTCCTAAAATGTCGATGTTCACTCTTGCCATCTCCTGTTTAACCACTTTGCTTTTACCTTGATTCATGGACCTAACATTCTAGGTTCCTATGCAAATATTATTCTTTATAGCACTGGACTTTACTTCTATGACCAGTCACATCTACAGGTGGGAGTTGTTTTTGCTTTGGCTTCGTCTCTTCATTCCTTCTGGAACTACTTCTCCACTCTTCTCCAGTAGCATATTGAGCACCTACCGACCTGGGAAGTTCATCTTTCAGTATCATACCTTTTCACCTTTTCCTACTGTTCATGGGGTTCTCAAGGCAAGAATACTGAAGTGGTTTGTCATTCCCTTCTCCAGGGGACCACATTTTGTCAGACCTCTCCACCATGACCTGTCCATCTTGCGTGGCCCTACACGGCAAAGCTCACAGTTTTACTGAGTTAGACAAGGCTGTGATCCATGTGATCAGTTTGGTTAGTTTTCTGTGATTGTTAGAATGCAAAGTAAAACAAGAAAACAATAATGTAAAAATGCTGTAATACCTATGATACCTTTGTTTCTGAACTGCCTCCCTCTTCAAAAAGATCTGAGTTCTAAAACTAAGATACCAGTATTTCTTCAGTTCTAAGAGACGAAAGCACACAAAGATTAATACTGACAAGTCAAATGGGGAATAAGGTTAACAGTTCTCACGTTCAGTATGAAACTTGTCTGTCTTCAGTACAGAAGCCCCCACACACCCTTAAATGTGCCTGTAACTTCTAGTGTTCTCTTAGGTCAATGGCTATAATTATACACGAAGGGATCAGAGATTCCAATTGCTCCTTAGTCAGATTCTGAACAAATTACTCTGCTTCCAACCTTTACTCTATGAGGTATTTCGTGCTCCCAAACCCAAGGAAGGCCTTTTTTCCATAATCTAAATAGTGTTGGTTCCTACCAATTCCCTACCGCCGGCTCAATTTTCTCAGATCTAATCTATCACTTTTCATCCATCTACTTTATAGCTTAAAAAAGTATATTGTCTCTTCTCCCATTCTTTTGCCTTTTAAAAATCACTTTACTGTCATTTTAATGACATTAAGGGGGCAAGATAACTATATATATTCAGTCTATCATTAAAAAGTATTTCTATATCATTTACCACTATGTGAAAATATTTATTAATTTAGTTTATCTCCTCAGCTATTGTGCCCTGTTCCCCTCAACACAACATACAGAGCAGAATTCTGTCTTTTCCACTACCTTTAACACAGCATCTAGCACAGTAGATGCTAATAGAAAACTATGTTAAAAAGCACAGAAGAGTTTTGGCAACAATTTCTGGGATATGACACCTAAAGCAAAAGCAACAAAACAAAAAACAAGTACAACTATATCAAATGTACAAGCTTCTGCAAACCAAAGACATGGTCAACAAAATGAAAAGGCAACCAACAGAATGGGTGAAAATACTTACAGATCATATATCTGATAAGAGGTTAATATAAAAAATACTGTACATAAAGAATTAATATAATTCAATAGCAATTAAAAAAAAAAACCCAAATAATAAAATTTTTAAATGGGCAAGGGATTTTCCAAAGAAGATATTCAAATAATCAACAAGTATATGAAAAGGCGTTCAACATCACAAATCATTAGGGAAATACAGGTCAAAACCACAAGAAGACGTCACTTCACACTAGTCAGAATGGTCACCGTCAGAAGGACAAGAAAGAACACATGCGGGTGAGGATGTGGAGAAAAAGGAACCCTTGTGCCCTGCTGGTAGGAAAGTAAACTGGTATAGCCACTATGGAAAACAGAATGGAGGTTCCTCAAAAACATTAAGAATGAAACTATCACGTGATCCAACAATCCCACTTCTGGGTATATATCCAAAGGAAATTAAACCACTATGTCAGAGAAACACCTACACTGTCACGTCCAATGCAGCATTACTTATAACTGCCAGGATATGTTGATAACCTAAGTGTCCATCAGCGCATGACTGGATAAAGATGTGGTGTGAAAGTGAAGGTCGCTCAGTCGTGTTAGACTCTCTGAGACCCCATGAACTATACAGTCCATGGAATTCTCCAGGCCAGAATACTGGAGTGGGTAGCCCTTCCCTTTTCCAGGGGATCGTCCCAATCCAGGGATTGAAACCAGATCTCCTGCATTACAGGCAGATTCTTCATCAGCTGAGCCACAAGGATGGTATATGTACATGTAACAAAATGCTATTCAGCCACAAAAAGGAAGGTAATTCTGCCATTTGTGACAACATGGATAGACCTCATGAGCAGTGTAATGAAATAAGTCAGAGAGAGAGACAAGCACCATATGATCTCACATACATACGAATCTTAAAAGAACACACAAAAAACACCAAGCTTACAGAAAAAGATCAGATGTGTGGTTACCAAAAGCAGGGAACAGGGGAAACTGAATAAAGGTCAAAAAGTACAATTTCCACAACCTAAATGTCCACTAACAGAGCAATGGATAAAGAAGAGGTGATAATACACACAATGGAATATTACCCGGCCACAAAAAGGAACAAGATGGAGTTATTTGTGGAGACATGGATGGACCTAGGATGTCATACAAAGTAAAGTTTAAGTCAGAAAGAGAAGAGCAAATATCGAATATTAAAACATATACATGGAATCTGGAAAAATAGTACAGATGATCTTATTTGCAAAGCAGAAATAAAGACATAGATGTAGGGAACAAATATATGGATACCAAGGGTGAAGGGAGACGGGGAGAAATTGGGAGAATGGAATTGACACATATACACTATTGATACTATGTTTAAAACAGGTAACTAGAACTTCCTTAATGGCTTAGAGATAAAGAATCCATCAACCAATGCAGGAGACATGGGTTTGATCCCTGATCCAGGAGGATCCCACATGCTGCAGAGCAACTTGGCCACAACTATTGAGCCTGTGCTCCGGAGTCCAGGAACCATGACTTCTAAAGTCCGTGTGCCCCACAGTCCATGCTCCACGAGAGAAGCCATCACAATGAGAAGCCCTCTCACTGCAAGGCCCCACTCACCACAACTAGAGAAAAGCCTGGGCAGCAATGAAGACCCAGCACAGCCAAAAGCAGATAAATGAAATTATATTAAAAATGTTTAAATAAATAAAACAGATAACTGTGAGAATGTACTGTATAGTACAGGCAACTCTACTTAATGCGCTATGGTGACCGGAATGGGAATGAAGTCCAAAAGGGAGGGGTTATATGAATATGTGTAGCTGATTCATTTTGCTGTACAGCAGAAACGAATACAACATTATAAAGCAACTATACTCCAATAAAAATAGTTTTAAAAAAATAAAAAGGGAAAAAACAAACAAAAAAGTACAAACTTACAATTTTAAGATAAGTAACGAGGATACAATGTATAACAAGATAACTATAGCTAACACTGCTGCTGCTAAGTCGCTTCAGTCGCGCGACCCCATAGGTGGAAGCCCACCAGGTTTCCCCGTCCCTGGGATTCTCCAGGCAAGAACACTGGAGTGGGCTGCCATTTCCTTCTCCAATGCATGAAAGTGAAAAGTGAAAGGGAAGTCGCTCAGTCGTGTCTGACTCTTAGTGACCCCATGGACTACAGCCTACCAGGCTCCTCTATCCATGGGATTTTCCAGGTGAGAGTACTGGAGTGGGGTGCCATTGCCTTCTCCAATAGTTAACAGTAGTGGATGGTATATCTGAAAGTTGCTAAGCAAGTAAATCCTAAAAAAGCTCTCATCATGAAAAAAAAAAAAAAAACCTTTTATCTATATGAGATGATGTTAACTAAATTTATTGTGATAATCATTTTACAATATATGTGTGTCATTATGCTATACACCTTAAACTTATGCAGTGCTATACATCAATTTTTGCTTCCCAGGTGGCACCAGTGGTAAAGAATCCTCCTGCCAATGCAGGAGACACAAGAGACACGGGTTCAACCTCTGGGTAGGGAAGATCCCCTGAAGACAGGAATGGCAACCCACTCTGGTATTTCTCACCTATAAAATCCCATGGACAAAGGAGCCTGACAGGCTACAGTCCATGGGGTCCCAAAGAATCAGACACGACTGAACAACTAAGCAATGAGCAATGATGTATCAGTTACATCTCAACAAATCTGAAAGAAAGAAAAGCAAATAAAAGATAAAGCCATCCCACTCTCCCCGCCCCCACAGAAAAAAACCACCGGAGAAACTCCCACCATGAAAAAAGACACAACAGGGAGCCTCGTTTTAGTCGGCTCAACCTCAACTACTCCTTTCTTCCACTAAAAGATTCCCATTCTACTCAGTTTCATCCAGATCTAAGCTATGTTAATCAGAATCAATCCACAGAATTTCTTAAAAATCAAGTTGAGAGGCTCTTTTTCTTCTTTTATCAAAAAACATAAATTCACAAGTACAGGTAACCACATTATCTCCCATGGGATAAAAATCCAATAAAAGAAAATCAAACCTGTCCCAAAGAAACAGTCATGAGAAGTAAAATAGAAACTCTCCTGACAACATTCAAATGCCTGATTTCATTTCCTTATATTCACCAAAGAAGTGATGATTCCAATGTTCCTAACGCTTGCTTGTTAAGCTCTTCCTTTTTATGTGTGTGAGCTTCTCACTCCCTTATTCTGTCAATTTATATCCCCTTTGTGTTCAAAGTAGTTAAGGGTGGCTATCTGCTTATATTAACGTATACAGTCTTTATTCAAATGGAGCATACTCAATTCCTAACTAATACATACAAATTCTCATTTTATATGTTTTACATTTATTTACCTGAAATAAATGTAACTTTTCACTTATTTAGATTCCATTACATGAAAACAGGACATAATTTTGTTTCAGTTCCCATCTTTCTAAATGCCCTTAGCTAAGCCATCGACTACTGCTACTGTTAACCCACACCCGCTGGAAGGATTTTATGTAAATTAAAATAATCCCTATTTTCTCCTCCAAATCCCACATGTGAAGAGGTGAAGATTCATTAGAAGAAAAAAGATCAATAATAATTGTTCCCTGTTAAAATGAAGCTGTACTTTCTCATGATCTGAACACTCAGCTTTTGTTAATAAAAACTGGACACTGCAAGTAAGTTGTATTATAAGAATTTGTTCTTTCTTTCAATTGAAAAAGGGATATAAGTGATAGTTTACAGATAACTCCTACTGAATAAAACTGGACTAACTAACACTACCCTATTATTTTAAATATTTTTATATCTTTTTAAAATAAAAATTTTCAAGTTCAGGGGCCACTTACTGCTTCCAGTTGTTTCTTCTTCTGCACTAGTAACTCCAGCATGAGGTTGACATTGGCCAAATCAAGGTTATCTTGGTCAGTTCCCAACAAATCCTGAAATATTTGCCACCTGTGGCCATTCTAAAAACAAAGAAGAAACCCAACTTAACAAAACTGTTTTAGAGAGTCAAAAACAAATGCTTGCTATTTTCTAATGTTTATTACATATCAAAAATAAACTATAATGTTCCAACCTATTCCTTCCCAGCTAGTGGCTCCCCAATGCCTTCTAATTATAATTTAATCACTATTTCTCCCTTAAATACATTTAAATAATATGAAAGGCACATTCAAGATATGTCAAGTCATCTTCTCCAAAGGTATAATTCCCTTCAAAACAAGTGCCCAGATTTTAATTACCTGTCTAACCATCTTTTCCACTTTGTATTTGGTAAGGTAATAATTTAAGTTCACTTGCTTCAGTAATTTGGGGTTAATCCTCTTAAATTGAGAATTTTCTCAAATGACCACCCATAGTTTCATCCTGCCATATAATTCTTTAAATGCAATGTGTTACAAGCCAATTGACTCAGTATTACCCCACCAGACCTTTCAAAAGGGTAAATTCTAGACATTTCAGACCAAAGAAAGCTGTTTATTGAATAGGATAATCCTAGATCTCCTTTAAGAAAAACCAGTAATATGCTAAGCTTGCATACCCAATTAGTATTAAACCAATGAACAAAGCACAATGAAATGTATTAAAAATAGTAATAAAAGAGTTGAAACATACGGTGCTACTCACTGAGTGGTCCAATTTGAACCTCTTTTCCTCAAATCTTTGCTTCTGTTTGAGAATGAGCTCATTCACTGAAAACAAAAACAAAACAAAAAGCACAAATAATCTGTATTTTTATTAAATTATCCATCTAACTTCTATTTAAATGGATTCTATTTAACTTTAAAAAGTCTCAAATCTCAGGAAAAAAAAAATGCTAAGCAGAATATGCTTTTTTTTTTTTTTTGAAATTAACAGTTTTGCCACAGCTACTACTACAACTACCACTATTATTACCATTACTATTACTGCAGAAGGAAAATTCTTCAGAATATGTACTTTCTCTTACATGTGTCAGTGATGACACTATAGCATTTGGAAACAGTTCTTGACTCTAAGAAACCATTCCACACTCTACAGGGTAACTGGCAGATTCTATGAGGGAGGCACTAAAGGTTTTCATTTGTTGTTCTTTTTGCTTGTGACTTTTCTATCTAAAAGCCATTCTAACCCTTTTTAAAAAAATAAGAACATGAGGGGCTTCCCTGGACCTCCGGTGGTTAAAACTCCGCACTTTCCCTGCAGGGGGCGCCAGCTTGATCCCCGATTGGGGAACTAAGATTCCACACAGAGCTCAGTGTGGTCAAAAAATTAATACAAATAAATAAAAATAATAAATAAAGAAAAATAAGAATATTATTTTCTCCCAAATGTCAGAATGCCAACTGTCATATACTTTCAGAGAGGCTAGATCCCTCCCTGGCCCTACAGAATGATGCTTGACTTAACCTAAATCCATCTAGTCATATCCTCTTGACAGTGACTGACAAAATGGTTAACTACTGAGACCTCGTTTTGCCCAATAAGGGTATGCTGTCTTTCAGAAGAGAAGGCTTGAACGAGTTCTCTGTCCGCCTTCGTCTAGGGATGGTACCTGGAATCACGCTGAGCCACCCTGCACCTCTCGTGAGGGGAGCTAGCCAAAGGACCAACACATCCGCTGGGGAAGGCAGGCCGGAAAGACGGAAAGAACTGATCATACCACTGAGATGTCAAATTAACTCAATCTAGAGATTCTTTCTGTGTAAATCAATACATTTCCCTTGATGTTCCAGCCACTTTTAATAGATTTTTCATCTTTAACACACAACTGATTAAAAAAAAAAAAAAACTGATAAAAGAAAAGAGCAACTAGCACTAAGCTAGTTTAATGTACTAGTCTTTAATTTATAGACATTATCCTATGGGTTATTCTTTGCATTCTAGAGATGAGGAAATACTAGAAAGAGCACAAGACAGTTACTCATGGTGACATATAATACCAGACAAAGCTAGGATATAAACCTATCTAATACTTCCCACCATACCACAATTTACTAAAAATATTTTCTAAAAAATCAGATACCAGGCCCACACTAGAAACAAAGGTTTAAAGATAAGACTCAACCTAAGTAAGACTTAGAGACACAAGCAACTAAGAACAAGCAGACAAACACATACAATGCATCAGTTATGATATGACCATCAGGGCCATCACTGATGTGGATTTAAAAAGAACACAGGACAAGGAGTTATTAAAATGTTAACGAGTAGACTTTCACAAAGAAGGTAACATTAGAACTGGGCAATAATAAGCACACAGAGACTCACTACACAGGAAAAGAAGTGGAAAAGAATTCAAATAAGGGTGTGTGAGAAACTCCCCGGTGATCCAGTGGTTAGGACCCACTGCCATGGGTCTGCACTCAATCCCTAGTCAGGGAACCAATGTCCACCAAGCCACATGGTGTGCCCCCAAAATGGGGTAGGGTGGGGGTGGGAGGGAGTAAAAGGGTAAAATCTCAAGAAATCTCATTTAACACTGGCCATGAATGTTCCAAACCCTTAACTGTAATTCTCTGGATCCTTATAATAACCATAGTACTAAGAACAAATAATGCCTCTCTCAGACGTCCTTGGTAGTCCAGTAGTTAAGAGTCCACTGTGCAATGCAGGGGACACAGGTTTGATCCTTGGTCAGGGAGCTAAGTTCCCACATGCCATGGGGCAATTGAGCCCACATGCCACAACCAGAAAAGACTACATGTTGCAATGAAGAGCCCACACTCCATCACAAGGACAGCACAGCCAAAAACAAACAAACAAAATGCCTTTCTACTGCTAAAGATTTCATTCTAGCAACTGTCATTTTAGAGGCAAGATAGCAAAGTAAAAGCACATAATTGAGTCAGGACCGAATCCCAATTCCACCATTTACTGGGGCTGTTGAACTTTACACAAGTTACTTGCCTTCTCTGTGCCTTAGTTCCCCCACGGAAAGAATGCAGATGACAACAACTACCTGTGTCATAGGACTGAGAATGTATAAAGTGCCTGGAAAAGTACTTGGCAGTAGTAAAGACATTATATGTGTTGGTGACTTTTTTTAAAGCAGAGATTTTAAATTTTGCATGTATGTTGTCTTTTACATTAAAGAGTAAGAAGGTCATTCATTAGAGAGGTAAGACCATTCAATTTACAAATTTTATCCACAGAGAACACTAGAAAACAGATTGCTGGTGGGGGGGGGCGGTGGTAGGGGCAGAGGGGTGCTGGAGGTGGATCACGCATCACGGAAGGACAAGGAGAGCTGGAGTAAGCCCTCGTAGGAGTGCAGGAGAGCCACTGCAGAGGTTGGAGGAGACACACCCCCTGGCCCTGCATGAGCCTCCCAGCAACAGCAGCGAAAGACAGCCCAGTTCCCGCAATCCCCAGACTCACTTGCCCACAGGCCCGCTCTGTAATTTCATGTTCTCAGTCATAAGCTTCAACACTGCTTCCCAGTCCTCGCTGGTGGCCTGGAACAGCTTCAGGCTAAACAGGGGACCTAACAGGTCCCCATTCCTGAACACACTGGGACAAAGAGCAGCCTGGTAAGGGGAAGGGTCCCCAGAACTCCCTACATGTGAGAGGAAGAAGCCTCTTGATGAAAGTGAAAGAGGAGAGTAAAAAAGCTGGCTTAAAACTCAACATTCAAAAATGAAGACCATGGCATCTGGCCCTATCACCTCATGGCAAATAGATGGGGAAACAATGGAAACAGTGACAGACTGTATTTTCCTGGGCTCCAAAATCACTGCAGATGGTGACCACAGCCATGAAATTAAAAGACGCTTGCTCCTTGGAAGAAAAGCTATGACAAACCTAGACAGAATATTAAAAATCAGAGACGTTACTTTGCCAACAAAGGTCCATCTAGTCAAAGGTATGGTTTTTCCAGTAGTCATGGATGGATGTAAGAGTTGGACCATAAAGAAGGCTGAGTGCCAAAGAATTGATGCTTTTGAACTGTGGTGCTGGAGAAGACTCTTGAGAGTCCCTTGGACTGCAAGGAGATCAAACCAGTCCATCCTAAAGGAAATCGGTCCTGAATATTCATCAGAAGGACTAATGCTGAAGCTGAAGCTCCAATACTTTGGCCACCTGATGCGAAGAACTGACTCACTGGAAAACCCCCTGATGCTGGGAAAGATTGAAGGCAGGAGGAGAAGGGGATGAGATGGTTGGATGGCATCACTGACTCGATGGACATGAGTTTGAGCAAACTCCAGGAGCTGGTGATGGACAGGGAAACCTGGCATGCTACAGTCCATGGGGTCACAAAGAGCCAGGACACGACTGAGCAACTGACCTGAACTAAAGAGCAAAGAGGATAGAAAGGCAAAAAGTGAGAGTTATGCCCCTTTTGGGGGACGGGGGAAGGAAAGAAGAAAGATAGAGGAAGAAGAAAAAGGAGGAAATGTAGTGTAGGGCTCACGGCATGCAAGGAAAAAATCGAAATACCTGTCTTGACAAAAAAATGCATGAGTCTAAAGACCAGAAAACCAAATCCGCTTGTGTTTGGAGTGTATGACTTCCAATTCTTTGCTCTCATTAAAACTGAAGAAAGAAGTGGATTTGTTCATGATTACGGCAGGTAAAAAAAAATTTTTTTTTTTTTTTACTAAATGAGTGCTTCTGTTTTTGAAGCATGTAATTCAGAAGGAGGTCAAAGAAATAAGTGACAGTGCTGGAACAAAGTTCCTTCCATCCCCATCAGAGTATTTACGTAAGCCGAGTTTCTCATGACTTACCCTTTTCAAAATAAAAAGGAAAAGTCTTAAACTTACACAATGTTATATGTCAATTATATCCCAATTTTTTTAAAAAACTGTGATGATCCTAAATAAATTAAGAAAATATACATGAAACTGAATCCCTGTCCTAGTAATAACTATCAGTGGCAATGGAACTGATTGAGAAGAACATCATCACACATTAAGCACTTTCAATAAATTTTTATGTCTAATATTTTACAAAATTTGTAGATATTTATTTGATCAAATGCATGTCAAATAATTACAAATCAGGAAAACCACACTCAAAAGTTCAAAAGAATCTTCAAAGTCTGTAATTTCTATTTTCTGTTACAGAAAAGTACAACAGATAAATCAGTAAGAATTTCAAGCATGTGTGTACATGTGTGTGTGTGTATTTTTTTGGCCACTTTGCGCAGCATGTGGGATCCTAATTTCCCAACCAATGATTGAACCTGTGCCCCCTGCATTGGAAGCATGGAGTCTTAACCAGGGAACTGCCAGGGAAGTCCCAAAAATACATAATGACAAAATTATGTGGGCAATTTTCAATTTGTGCCCATAACTGCCCACTTCTCTTAAGCAGAAGTTCAAAGGGACAAAATACAAAATTTCTCATTGTTTTTTTGAAACTATGGTAAGTATCAAATCACTATACTATTCAGTTTCCACTAGATACATTTTAAAAAGAGATAAAAGCTTATTTTTAAATAACCATATTTATAATACTTTTTAAACTATATTCTTTACAAGCACTAAAACTTACAAAGAAAAAATTTGGATGCTAATTTAAATATGGCATCAATGTGGGAAGTACATCATTTTTCAGAATTTTTATGTGTCATCCAAGCAAAAAGGTTTGAAGATCTTTTTGAAAATGTGTAGCCCTCTAGCCCTCTAGCCATGACTCAAGTAAATGCAAAGCATTAAAAGCGAAGGATCCTTATCTATCAATAAAAATATTAGAATACTTCAGAATCATATAACTTACACTTATTTTACAATGCTCAAGAAGAAATCTGATATTACTTTTAGAAGGCTCAACATTTTTCTAGTCCAGCGAAGAACTACAGGCATTATACAAATCATGTAATCTCAAACTAAATCAATGGGAATAAATTGTGTTTTTTTCAGTACAGAAAAAACAAGTGATATATCACTTTCAGAAACAGATCTCAGTAGCTTCCTGAGTGCACAAGAACCTAAGGATTTGACTGTCACTGTATAAAGGTAAAGACTGGAAAGGGTGACAGGCAGTGAAACAGAATAAATGTATCAGGATGACATGTTATTTCTACGGCTGACATAAATACTCATATGGAAGCTGCATTATATCCAAGACTTCAAATCTGGGCATAAAATACTTAATGCTTAAATTACCTAAAACCAAAATTCTTTACCCATATAAAGAGAAGATTAAAAACTAGATCATAATGAAGATAATGTCTAGCTAAGGAAAACAGTAATTATGACTTCACTATTCACTGAATGTATACATTTGAGAATATATAAACTATGAAATTACATCTTAGTGTTAATATTTTCACACTCCTTCCGTATGGTATTCTCACTCTATTTAGAAATTTACGTAAGAGAATTTCTAACTTATAGTTTCATTAAGGAATACTGCCTGAAATTTTTGGTAAATACCAAAATCTTAAGATCACTGATTTCCTTGCTGTACTTAACCATTCCAAAAGAAGGAGTAGCTTTCTGAAGTTATAAGAACTCAAAGAGAAGTGATTCTAAAACTCACAAACTAGCATCAATCCATGTTCGTAAGTTCAAGGACAAAGGCGTCTGCTTTGCAGGACTTCAGTTTCCCTAACTCAGCTCATGAAGTCCAGTCCCACAGAGCATCATATCAATTAGTATTTCTTCTTTTCCTAAGTTCATTCTCCTAGTTTGTTATAAGATTTTATCTATCTAGAAGAGCTTGGTATTTCAACAGAAAATCATCAAAATATTTTCTTCAGGGTTCCTTTCTGCTATGCAATCATCCAATGATTTATTTTCCTTTATGAAAAGACATTGGAGTGCAATGAAGAATGAAAGGGAAGAAAGGGTTGAAGTCAATGGAATTTTAGAACAGAAATAAAAAAAGGAAAGCCATGGCTAAACAGGTTCCATGTCATGATTTAATATTATAAAACACCAAACAAATCAAAGTGCAACTGAAGCACAGGGAGGTCAGAATCTATATATCCTTACCTCCAAGTATGTTACGCTTTAGAAAGAAGAATTATTCTCTCTGATATACATAACCAATAGTGCCCTACTTCCTGCCGATCCACACCTGAAAATTAATCTTCATTCACAAAAACTCAAACTGAAGACTTTCCACACTACCTAAGGCGTTTCAACAAGCAGAATTTCTAGACTTTTCATAACTGGTCTCTGACTAGGTATTATTCCCAACTACTTACCATTTACCTTAAGGTTCCCTATTTGTATCTGTCTTCTCCAGTCACCATTCCTCCCTTAAATGTTCCATATTCACGTCTTGCTTTTCCCAGCTTTACTTTTCAGTTGCCCCTCAGGCCATAACCTCTTGTTCTCTCATCCAGGAGTGCTCATACCCAACTTTTCCCCCCCTTGCCATTCTCCATTAACTTTTCCCTCCACTGCTGCTGCCCCAAAACAGAAACAAGAATGCACAAGATACAGAGACAGGGATCTGAGACTCTGGTATTCTCCTACAGCCTCACATTCTACCTAGCTATCAGTGTAAGAACCTAAGAATTGTACCAATGTTTTTTTAATGAAACAGATATAATATGATATATGGTATATATAGTACAGAATCAATGTCATAACCCAAGGAAGACAGGGGAAAGGACTCTGGTGACTAGGACAGAGACATGCTTACCTCTAAGTTATGTTCTCTAAATAAATTAGTGCTAGCACAACCTTTTGTGGACTGAATATTTTTAAAAATTAAAAATCATTCCAAAGACTCACCCAAGAAATTAGGATACAGATGGTCAATATTATCCACAACATAGTTACACTTGGGACATCTATTATTATCCTCCAAACTCTGATGAATACACTTGTAGCTATTAACAAAGAAAAAATAAAATAGGCTTCATTAAATCAGTGACTAATTAGCAAACTGGTCACAAAATAATGCCTATTAGTTTTCTATTCCTCATTTTCAACATAAGTAATCTAGCAGTTATCAACTTTATTACAGCTTATACTTCTATATCATAAAAAAAGTACATAGGACATTTATTAGATAATAGTATATGAAAGTTATTTAAAAATAAACTCAAGTAACAAGCCTACAGGATATAAAATTTAAAATGTAAGTTTATGCAATTTAAACGGTACATAACAATAGGAAGAAAAACAAAAGCCTACAATTTAGTTAAGCAAACAAACTGTGTTCTTGGAGTGCTGATAGCCTTAATATAACAAGAGCTCATTCAAATAAAAAGAAAATCAGAGAAGAACAGAAAAATCAACAAACCAAAAATTAGTCAATAAGCATGGGAAATACCATCTTCACTAGGATGATAAAGTGATTTAAAATTATATACTTCCTTTTACCAATCAGAATAGAAAAATAAACAAAAGGCTATCAGAGTTAGGAGTACATGTACAAATGAATAACTTCATATGCTGCTGCAGGAAATTTAACTACCATAACTTTCTAGAAGACAAATCGTATGGAAAATTCTTAAGGCTGTGAAACCTCTTTGATGCAGTGATATTACTTCCTGGAATTTATCTTTAGGAAATAAGCAAATATATATAAGTATAAAAATGTTCAATTCAAAGTTATTTGTAAACAGCAAAATAAGTTAGAAGCAACCAAGACATTAGGAAATTGACTACATAAATTTGTAAACATCAATCCAATGTATAGAGCCAATAAAATTCATATCATAATATGTAACTATAAGCCATGAAAAATAATAACTATTATAGGCCTAGCTAGAGAAATAAGATTATGATAAATTTTTCCCTTTTCAGATTATTTATTTCTATAATGCTTGGCTTTTGACAATTGTATATTGCCTTAGAATAAAAACTTTGAAAATGTCATTCAACTAAATAGAAAAGGAATATCAGATTGATATTATGAAAATAATCATTACATTACTAGGGCTTCCCTGATAGCTCAGTTGATAAAGAATCCACCTGCAATGCAGGAGACCCCAGATCGACTCCTGGGTCAGAAGATCCACTGGAAAAGGGTAGGCTACTCACTTCACTATTCTTCGGCTTTCCTTGTGGCTCAGCTGGTAAAGAATCCGTCTGCAATATAGCAGACCTGGGTTCGATTTCTGGGTTGGAAAGAACCCCTGGAGAAGGGAACACTACCCACTCTAGCATTCTGGCCTGGAGAATTCCATGGACTATACAGTCCATGGTGTTGCAAAGAGTCTAACATGACTGAGCGACTTTCACTATGTTACTGAATAAAAATAATCTTTAACACAGTGGATACAATTCCACTGTTTTAAAAAATTGTGTATGTGTACATTTTTTAAAATTTGTTAATTAAATTGTAGTTAATTTACAATGTTTTGTTAGTTTCACACGAGCAGCTTCAGATTCTTTTCCATTACAGGTTATTACAAGGTACTGAATATAGTTCCGTGAACTAAATGGTAAATCCTTGTTGCCTATTTCATATACAATGCTGTGTATCTATTAATCCCACACTCAATTTATCCCTCCCAGCCCTTTTCCCTTTTGGTAATCCTAAGTTGTTTTCTAGGTCTGTCAGTCTGTTTCTGTCTTATAAATAAGTTGTGTTATTTTTCTAGATCCTGCTTCTAAGTGGTATTTGTCTTCCTCTGCCTGACTTACTTCACTTCGTATGATGATCTCTAGGTCCACCCATGTTGCTAAAATGCCAATGCTTTACTTTTAATGGCTGAGTAATATTCCACTGAATATATACCACATCTTCTTTATCCACACCACATCTTCTTTATCCACTTATCATTGGTTGATGGATATTTCGGGTGCTTCCCTGTCTTAGCTACTGTAAATAGTGCTGCTGTGCACATTTGAGTGCATGTATCTTTTTGAAGTAGCATTTTCTCAGGATATGTGCCTAGAAGTATGATTGTAGGGTCATGTGGTAACTCTGTTTTTAGTGTTTTCAGGAATCTCCAGACTGCTTTCCACAAGGGCCGCACCCATTTACCTTTCTACCAATAATGTAGGAGGGTTCCTTTTTCTCCACACCCTCTCCAGCAATTACTTATTTGTAGACTTTTTGATGATGGCCATTCTGACCAATGTGAGATGATACTTACTGTAGTTCTGATTTTCATTTCTCTACGAATTAGCAATGTGGAGCATTTTATCACCCAATTGATGGCCCTCTGTATGTCTTCTCTGGAGAAATGTTTATTCAGGTATTCTGCCCATTTTTTAATTGGGCTGTTTTTGTTTTTTTGTTTGTTTGTTTTACACTGAGATTCATCACCTACCTGTTTATTTTGGAAGTTAAGCCCTTGCTGGTCACATCATTTGCAAATATTTTCTCCCAGTCTGTATGTTATTTTTTCATTTTGTTTATGGTTTCCTTTGCTGTGCAAAAGCATATGTTTGATTAGGTCCCATCTATTTATGTTTGCTTTTATTTTTTTATCTTTTGCCTTGGTAGACTGAACTAAGATAACATTGGTGTAACTTATGTCAAAGAATGTTTGCCTATGCTTTCCTCTACAACTTTTATGGTACCATCTCTTATATTTAAGTTTGTAAGTCATTTTGAGTCTATTTTTGTGTATGGTATAAGCGAGTGTTCTAATTTCATAGATTTATATGCAGCTGTCCAGCTTTCCCAACACCACCTACTGAAGAGACTGTCTTTTCTCCATTGTATATTCTTGCTTCCTTTGTTGGGATTAATTGACCATATGCATGTGGGTTTATTTCTGGGCTCTCTATGCTGTTCCATTGATCCATACATCTGTTTTTATGCCAACACCATGCTGTTTTGATTACCGTAACTTTGTAGTACTGTCCAAAGCCTGGGAGGGTTATGCTTCCAGCTTTGCTATCTTTCCTCAGAATTGCTTTGGCAAGTCTAGGTCTTTATGGTTCCATATAAATTTTAGGATTATCTGTCCTAGCTCTGTGAAAAATGCCATGGATAATTTGATAGGGATCACATTAAATATGTAGATTGCTTTGGGCAATGTGGCCATTTTAACAGTATTAATTCTTCCAATCCAAAAGCCGGGAATACCTTTCCACTTCTTTGTATCATCTTTCCTTTATCAATGTTTTATCATTCTCAGCATACAGATCTTTCATTATCCTTTGTTGTTGCTTTCAGTCATGTCCGACTCTTTATGACCCCATGGACTGCAGTTTGGTTAAGTTTATTCCTAGGTATTTTAATTTCTTTAATGCAATTTTAAATGGGATTGTCTTGTTTTTACTTTCTCTTTCTGACATTTCATTGTTAGTGTAAAGAAACACAACAGATTCCTGCATACTGATCTTCTACCCTGCTACTTTGCTGAATTCATTCATTAGTTCTAGTAGTTTTGGTCATAGCAATCAGACAAGAAAAAGAAATAAAAGGTAAAAGTAAAGGAAGAGGTAAAACTATAATTGTATGCAGATGACATGATACTCTGTTAAAAAAAAAAATCCTGAA
Organism: Bison bison bison; assembly: GCF_000754665.1. Taxonomy (NCBI): domain Eukaryota; kingdom Metazoa; phylum Chordata; class Mammalia; order Artiodactyla; family Bovidae; genus Bison; species Bison bison. Next base: position 17,565,507 of record NW_011494861.1, read on the forward strand.
GACTCCACACCAAAACTGTGTGCATTTAAATGTGTACATTTAAAATAAATCAAAAAAGACATTCACCATAATGTTAACAGTATGTGCCTCTGGGTCATATAATTATGGGAAACTTTTTCTTTGGCAGTGTCTACAAGTTTCTATAGTAAACATGTACTGCTCCTAATAATCAGGAAAAAAAGTTACTTCTAAATTTTTATTAGAGTGATTTATGTATAAAGATGATTCCTAAAAAAAAGACAATATCTCTTTTTTTTAACATCTTATTTTACGTTGGAGTATAGTTGATTAACACTATTGTGTTAGTTTCTGGTGAACAACAAAGTAATTCAATTACACATATATATGTATCTACTCTTCTTCAAATTCTTTTCCCATTTGGGTTGTTATATAACATTAAGCAGAGTTCCCTCTGCTGTATGGTAGGTCCCTGTTGGCTATCCACTGACAGTACCTGTTTTATTCTGGGTCCAAGTTGCTATAAATTTACTTCACCTTCATAAACTGAAGGAGATTTTTGTATCTGCCTACTTTCTTCCACCTTATCAAAACAAAAACCTACAACTATCAGGTCGCTCTGTTCTCGTTATTATCTACTTTCTCATCTCACGTGTTACTGGAAGACAAGCAAAAGAGGAGGATGCGACAGAGAATCACTGTAACGGTGGTCTCTGGCATTTAATAGGTACTCACACACTGAACAAATGCCTTGCACAGTGTTCCAGAAACAATATCATCACCCCCCTTGCAACTATGACCAGGCTAGGAACACCATATTACCACAAGATAGATTCCATATAGGAAAAAAATTCCTACATGGAAGTTTCAATGAAAGAAATAGTATTTTTTTCATTTTAATGTTAAGTTGTTTTTTATTTTTATTGCAAGGGAAAAGCATAAAGAAGATATGCAAATACAATAGATTAAAAGTTCCAACATGGAAACATTTATAGTCTGCTTAGGGGAAAAGGAAATGAATTAATATTACCAGAATACTTGCCCACATGACAAGATTTAATCCTTACCAAAAAAATAACAAAACTGCAGGGAATTCCCTGGAGGTCCAGTGATAAGAACTCTGCACTTTACTGCTATGTCCCAGGTTAGATCCCTGGTTGGGGAACTAAGATCCCACAGGCCACTCTGTGTGACCATGAGGAAATAAAAGACACCTGCATGTTCAAATAAAGCAAGTCAAGAAGGAGAGAATCTGAGAAGGTTATTAAAGGTGGGAGACAGGGGCTAACAGATAAGCAGAAGAAGGACATTAGGGGTTATAGCAAATAGCTTTTGAAAAAAATGCTAGTTGGAAAATGAGCAAATAAAATGATGAGAATAAACTAAATTGTTTATTTAGTTTACCAATAAACTAAACAGAGTTTGTCAATACACAAATTTAGAGAGTTTGTCAATATACAAATTATTCCTGAATCCAGTATTTTCCTCTCCTTTCTTCAACCCCCAAATCATATCTCTTGTTATTAAGCTTATTACCATACCATCCTCTCCCAGAAGGAAAAAAAGAAGTCTAGGACACAACCAGAAACAGAAGCTCAAATGACTTTTCTGCACTGTACTTGATAATACCCATCTAAACTGTAAAATTTAAATGTATCAAATTACATCCCACCATACAAAAGTGGAGTGATAATAAGATGAATCAAATTTATTTTATAACATCTACTACCTGACTACCACCTCAGGTAGTTCCTCTCTAGTTTGAGAAATAGTAACTGTCTTATTCTGTACTTAATCTGTGTATATGTCTCAGCAGCTCTATTTGCTAATTAAAAGCAGAGATTTGTTTCATTTATCTCTCTACCCTCAATTTCTAGCCTAATATCCCACTGAAGAGTTGGAACTCAATAAATGCTGAATACATGAAAAAACAGATATAAACAAAAAAGAGACATACTTCTGTTGCCTTCCGGGTCATATAAAATACTTCAAGAAAGTTTGCATGCATTCATGCTAAGTCGCTTCAGTCGTGTTCAACTCTTTGCAACTCTATGGACTGTAGGTGCTGGGCTTCTCTGATCATGGGGATTCTCCAGGCAAGAATACTGGAGTGGGTAGCCATGCCCTCCTCCTGGGAATCTTCCCAACCCAGAGGCTGAACCTGCAACTGGTATCTACTGCACTGGCAGGCAGGGTCTTTACCACTAGCATTGCCTGAGAAGCCCTATCACAGTAACTCTGATTCATTCTCATTCATCTATCTACCTGACCAACACAAGTCCAAATGCAGTGTTGTGGATTCCAAAAGAAGAGCAAGTACCTAAACTAGCAATCGAAATAGGTGAGCATAAAGAGATAAGAAGGATATATATATTTGGGGTCCACCTGAGAAGTTTTCAATAGGTACTCACACTGCAACTCTTAAAAAAGACTTAGTACCACAGTGTGCTGACATAAATGGGCACCTGTGTTCCCTAACAAGTGTAGATCTGATCACAAAGAATGACCATTTCTCCACAGATGTATATAGTTGTTCTGTTTCTCCTATTAAGTACTTACCTACCTACAAAATATAATAGATTTCTCTGTCTGAATCAACAGGGATAAACAGATAAAGAAAACTGAGTAATTAGAAAATTCTCAAAAAAAAAGGGGGTACAGAAAGAACAGATTAGTACCAGCGCTTGTATATAACAACCTGGTACTAGTAAAGTACAAGATGGTCGATTAGTCAAAAGTCCCAACAGACAAACTGACCCTCAGGCTTGATCACAGGTATGCTGTGATGACAACACTGAGGGACCCTATTAATTATAACTAATTTGTAATAAAGCCAAATAGTAAATCAGCCACTGGTATACATGAGGTCAGAGAAGCAGGAGACAGGGGACAACCTGGAGACAGCAAGAGGGAAAGAAAGAACAAGCCTTATCTCTATACCATACAGAAGCCAGTTTTTTAAAATGATATCACTGAGTTTAAGTTAGACTATAGCTAATATTAATAGCAGGTTCACTGTGAAGTGGGAATGAATAAAGAGAAAGAACTTCCTGCTTTATGGTCTCCAACGTGTTACTAGGAAAGACTTATCATTTATAAGTGGGACCAGGGATAAACAGTTAATGTGACTCAATTTGATTTAGTGTTAATACTCTGGATTGAGCCTTCAGTTGGCATACAACTTGACTCCAGGTTACCAGCCCCAGGGTTCAAGTTAGCAAAGAGTTGATATAACAGGCTACTGTTCATGACTAAAGTTCCATAGGCCTCACATAATAGATAAGGTAAATAATTATGAGCTTTTGCTTTAAACAAAAGTTCAAAATATTTAGGGGCTTCCCTTGTAGCTCAGTTGGTAAAGAATCTGCCTACAATGCAGGATACCCAGGTTCAATCTCTGGGTTGGGAAGATCCCCTGGAGAAGAAAATGGTAACCCACTCTAGTATTCTTGCCTGGAGAATCCCATGGACTGTAGCCTGCTAGGCTCCTCTGTCCATGGTGTTGCAAGAGGTGGACATGACCTAGCAACTAAACCACCACCACCACAAAATATTTCATAGTTTATCAAGCCTGGGGGTGGGATTGTCAGACTCCAAGTTTATTGGTTCCTGTCAATGTTATTATCTCTATCCTACCAAAAACTGCTCTCTGGTAGGTATTTTAAAACATAATCACATCAGAGTGTAACACAGTAACTTGAACTGTAACAAGGATCTAAACTTTATTTTTATTTGAAAGAAAAAAAGGGTATTTAAGAAACTAATGGGGCTTCCCAACAATGACCTAAAGACATATCATGAAGACTACAGGACTCACTGAAAAGACTAGGACTGTCTAGTTATAAAGTCAATCAGTAATTTATTATATTTCACAACTCAGTGAAACAAGATCTCTGAACTGATTTAGCACACTCTTAAGCTTTTTTTAAATGCCACAGTAAATTATAAGTTAGAGGAGGGCAGTTAGGAAAAATGAAAACCTCACCTTACAATCTGTTTTCACACTTTCCTTTCAAATCTGTGAAAGAAGAAGAGGTGACAAGACACGAAGACAATGGGGGTTGAGAGTTGGAGAGCAGCAGCAGAAGATAGGCTGAATGACTTGACAAAGGTAAATTTTAGACCCAGAACCCAGAACTAGATTCCTGGTCCATCAACTTCAAGACCGTGCTCTTTCAGCTTTACATCAGGATGCTCAACTAAGGGCAATTTTGTCTCCTAAGGGATATCTGGAGAAGGCAATGGCACCCTACTCCAGTACTCTTGCCTGGAATATCCCATGGACAGAGGAGCCTGGTAGGCTGCAGTCCATGGGGTCGCTAGAGTCAGACATGACTGAACGACTTCACTTTCGCTTTTCACTTTCATGCATTGGAGAAGGAAATGGCAACCCACTCCAGTGTTCTTGCCTGGAGAATCCCAGGGACAGGAAGCCTGGTGGGCTGCCGTCTGTGGGGTCGCAGAGTCGGACACGACTGAAGCGACTTAGCAGCAGCAGCAAGGGATACCTGGCAATGGCTGCAGACATTTTTGCTTGCTACAACTGGGAGCAAAACGATTGCTACTGAGTTGTTAAAGAAGCAGGTATGCCTGTTGGGTATAACACAACAGAAATATTAAATAAGCAGTGTAAATAATTTAGGGAGTTGGTTGGAAGTAGAATATATCATCTTGAATCAAACAGATAAATAAATAAACTAAAGGAATTAAACATACAGAAATTACATACTCATTAGGATGACCATTATTTAAAAAAAAAAAGAATCAAACCAGAAATAACAAGTACTGGAGAGGACACGGACAAACTGGAACCCTTGTGCACTGTTGAGGGGATGTACAATTGTACTGCAGGCAGGAAAAACAGTATGGCGGTTCCACAGAAGATTAAACACAGATTCACCACATGATCCAGTAATTTTACTTCCAGGTAAACACTTGAAAGAACTGAAAGCAGGATTTCAAAAAGCTAGTTATACATCAGTGTTCAAAGCAGCATTATTAACCGTAGTTTCAACAGATGAAAGCAACGCCAGTGTCCACAGAGAGATGAACGCACAAAGTGTGATACATGCGGTCATCCCTTGGTATCCACAGGGAATTGCTTCCAGGGCCTCCAAGGATCCAAAATCCAAGAATGCTCAAGTCCCTTATACAAAATAGTACAGTATTAGCATATAGCTTACTGCACATCCTCCTGTATACTTTAAAGCATCTCTAGATCACTTATAATATCTAATATGATGTAAATACTATGGAAATAGTTGCCAGTGAGCTGCAAATTCAAGTTTCTCTTTTTAGAATTTTCTGGAATTTTTTTTCAAATACTTCTGAGCCCTAGTTGGTTGAACCCACAGATGCTGAACCTGCAGATATGTAGGGCCAACTGTACATGCAATTAAATGTCATTCAGCCTCAGAAAGGAAGGAAACTGTGACACACGCTACAACATGGATGAAACCGGAGCACACTATGCTGAGTGAAATGAGACAGTCACAAAAAACAGATACTGGTTGATTTACTTTTATGAGGTATCCAGGGTAGTCAAAAGTCACAGCAAGTAGAATGGTGACTAGCAGAGGTTGGGGAAGAGGGATATGGGGACTTGTTTAATAAGGACAGTTTCTGTTTTACAAGATGAAAACATTCTGGAGACTGACTGCACAACAATGTGAACAACACTCAACATTACTCACTTAAAAATGACTAAGATGGTACATTTAACGATATGTGTATTTCATCACAACTGAAATGCTTTCAAAATACACAAATTTATGTGACATATAACCTAAAGACAGCACTGAGTAGTGTTAAAGGACCAGAAATTTTTAATCCTCTAATATCCTTTTTCAATGACCTGCTAGCCTGCTTTAACGACCCTCACATTTGACCCCCAGGAGTGAGTTAAAGGTGTTTCATGCTTCATTCTGATACCTAGCACCCTCCAGTTTCCTAAAACAGCAGTCAAAGCTCTTTAAACAATTAATAAACCCAGAAGTTTATTAATTATAATTTCATATTTGATTTCATGGTAAATCAAAGTATTTCACAGAAACTACACCATTAACCACATTTGCCTTGAGACGTCAAACCTATAAAGTCATATCAGTCAAGGAAATATGATTCAAAATAACCAACAGCAAATATAAAAATGCAACTTCTCACTGGCTACATTTTACACACAAGTTAAAAACTGCCAGAAGACAATTTCACTAAATAAAATCATCTTACCAAAAGCTGTGACCACACTTCGTCATGTATGCTTCCTCGATCATATCAAAGCAGATGGGGCTAAAAACAAATAGAAAAATAATTAATACATTTTTTAATTAGACTAATTACAAATTGGAAAAAGTCATAACAGTATCAACAAAATCATATTTCAGTACACAGGTAAGTCTTCAAATTTTTTACTGATGAGAGATGAAATTTCTATTGGGCTGAATGAACTTCAGTGGATTGCTGGTAAAATAATAATCTGTGGGCCATCAAGTTCTAAGATGAATGAAATGAATAATTTAACTGACCCCAATATTTTAACTTGCCCGTAACTTTTTTCAGTGTGGTGCAATCACAAAAGTAATTAAGTTCTACCATCTTTTCGATCATCCCTGGTACCAGAGACAACACCTACTCATCTAAATGCTCTTCTATTTTCTATTTCAAAGAAAACTAATTTCCTGAGTGATAAATTTACAGTTACAATTTCAATAACTCTTCCAGGTGGTGAAGATGCTAATGATAACTAATACTTAACACAAGCTATGCATGTCCACTTAAATAATGACATATATTAACTCAATCCTTTATAGATAAGGAAATCAACACAAGTGATGTTAAAAGTCACAGAGCTAGCCAAATTTTCAAACTCAAGTGCATGTTCTCAACCACTATTCTATACTACTTTCACATACGATAAGTTAAATATCAAGTCACGCCAACTATGCCACATGTTCTGGCCAAGGAAAGGTGGTTATCAATCTCTTGAGAGGATACAGTCTATCAAAAATATGCAAAGCCTTACAAAAAGCAATTTCCCTTTATCCTTCCCCATTCTTCCTTCCAAAAACTCCATGAAGTCTCCAGAGATACAACAGCCACCTTGTGATCATAAAGACAACAACTATAGGCTAAGAACACAGGATATGAGTTCCTTGGTAACATTCTTCAGCAGTTGCATCAGCCATGAATTGTCTCTCTCTGGACTTCACATTACATGAGAAAAGCAAATCCTCATTTGCTCAAGCCAGTATTTATTGAGTTTTCTGTCACTGGTATACAAATCCAGTCCTTACTGATGATACATGACAATTAAACTGCAAATGAAAATTCTTCCACTCCCTTCAAGCAAAGTTTCCTGGGCATAAGTACCATCATAGAATGTGAGATTTTAAGTAAGTTATAAAGTCTCAATGTCACACAAGCTCGGCATTTCATCACGTATAGTATCCTGGCAAAGACTGCACTGGATTTGTCAAGTCTTTACTGTTCCAGACTCAGAAGAAGGAGAAATCTTTTAAATGTGGGGATTCGGTAGTTCTTCTTTTGGAACGAAGTCTATCTTGCTCCGTCTGATGAAGAAGGAAGAGGGGTGGGAGTCCCTCCTGAGGACACATGGATGAGCTGCCCAGGGTGCTCTGTGATCCCAGTCTGTGACTGAAGGATGCTGAAGAGCAGATCCGGGATAGACAAATTTTATTTTACACTGGTACAGCTGGTCACTGGGTGCTCAAGCAGGTATCTTAAGGCCAATGTTTGTTTTTGTTTTTTTTTTTTACAGATAGAAATATTTACTCAACTGTATATGAACAGTATATAGCTTTCAAATTTTTAACATTTTTTAATTAATTAATTTGGGTCTTCATGGCTGCACACAGACTTCTCATTGTGGTGGCTTCTCTTCTTGCAGAGCACAGGCTCTGGAGTGCAGGCTCGGCAGTTGTGACAGGCAGGCCCACTAGTTCCACAGTATGCGGAATCTTCCTGGACTAGGGATCAAACCCATGTCTCCTGCATTGGTAGGCTGACACTTATCCACTGTACCACAAGGAAAGTCCTAAAATTTTAAAATTTTGAATACTTCAAACCTATTATGATTACCTATTATGAATCATATTCTACTTTTTAATCTTCCAGTTTTCTAAGCCCATCTCTTAGCATTCAAACTCCAAAAGAGTGAAAATTATCTTTCTTGAGTGGACTATATATAGTTTTATGAGTAAGAAAAAGGAAGAGTTGCAAGTAATTCTCTTAATCTTAGAAAAGGCTGAGTCAAAGCATTATAGGCTGATTTTGAAGAGCAAATCTTCCTTTGTGTATACAGATCTCTTCAGGTCTACTTCAGCCCGCAAATCTTCCTTTGTGTATACAGATCTCTTCAGGTCTACTTCAGCCCGCAAATCTTCCTTTGTGTATACAGATCTCTTCAGGTCTACTTCAGCCCGCAAATCTTCCTTTGTGTATACAGATCTCTTCAGGTCTACTTCAGCCCGCAAATCTTCCTTTGTGTATACAGATCTCTTCAGGTCTACTTCAGCCCGCAAATCTTCCTTTGTGTATACAGATCTCTTCAGGTCTACTTCAGCCCGCAAATCTTCCTTTGTGTATACAGATCTCTTCAGGTCTACTTCAGCCCGCAAATCTTCCTTTGTGTATACAGATCTCTTCAGGTCTACTTCAGCCCCTAAGCCTGGAATCTTCAAATCACTTGTGTTCTACCCTTTCTCACAACTACCACTTACTCCTTGATTTCTCTGGTCACTAAGTCATACCTTTTCTTTTCTCCTTTTTTCTTTCTTTGATTTTTCTTTTTGTTTCTTTTCCCCAATTTTTTTTTTTCTTTTCTCCTGGTCATGCTATGTGGCAAGCGGGATCTTAGTTCCCTGACCAGAGAGCAAAACTGTGGCTCCTGCAATGGAAGCATAGAGTCCTAACCACTGGACTGCCAGGGAATTCCCAACTCTCAGCTCTTCCCAATTTCAATGGGCAAAAACATACTAAGGGTAGGTTTTGGGGAAAACTGTAAACAAACAGCATAGAACTCCTTCCACTCTGCCTATCAAGAGCCTCCAAAGACAATGAGCTGGAAGACCTAAGCGTAAGTACAAACACAGAAAGTATATGAACTGGCGGACAAGCTAAACACTATACCGATATCTGAAACTTCATGCACCCCCAAATTTTTATACAGACCCCCCCAAAATGTTTAGGGACCATCTCAAACTTTTAATGGACATCTGACACAGTGGCAACATCAAAAACAAGGAAGAAATCACAAATGGATTAAAGCCACTGCTGTGACCACTCATGCCTCCTGCACCACCATAAACCAGCAATTCTTGTAAATCAAGACAGAAATTCCAACAGAAAAAATGGGAAAGGATATCAATTCCTAGTTCACAAGAAGGGAAGACACACTACTTTTCAAGTATATAGAAAGATGTTCTGACTCAGTAGTAATCAAAATATGCAAATTAAGATGATAAAATAACGTTACCTCCATTAAATCATTAGAAAATTAGAATACCAAGTATATTAGGGAGGATATGGAAAAACAAGAATTTTCATGAAGAAACATCTGGCAAAGCAACCTACATTGAATTTTCATATACTTATTACCCAGTAATCCCACTCCTGTAATTTGTACATAGGTAAAATGCAGTACTTGGATGCACTCTCAAAAACGACAGAATGATCTCTGTTTGTTTCCAAGGCAAACCATTCAATATCACAGTAATCCAAACCTATGCCCCAACCAGTAACACTGAAGAAGCTGAAGTTGAATGGTTCTATGAAGACCTACAAGATCTTTTAGAATTAACACCCAAAAAAGATGTCCTTTTCATTATAGGGGACTAGAATGCAAAAGGAGGAAGTCAAGAAACACCTGGAGTAACAGGCAAATTTGGCCTTGGAATACAGAACGAAGCAGGGCAAAGACTAATAGAGTTTTGCCAAGAGAATGTACTGATCATAGCAAACACCCTCTTCCAACAACACAAGAGAAGACTCTATACATGGACATCACCAGATGGTCAACACCGAAATCAGACTGATTTTATTCTTTGCAGCCAAAGATGGAGAAGCTCTATATGGTCAGCAAAAACAAGACCAGG
>NW_011494861.1:17575676-17576129 GCF_000754665.1 Bison bison bison
AGCAGTGGCCACAGGAATGGAAAAGGTCAGTTTTCATTCCAATCTGAAAGAAAGGCAATGCCAAAGAATGCTCAAACTACCGCACAGTTGCACTCATCTCACACGCTAGTAAAGCAAAGCTCAAAATTCTCCAAGCCAGGCTTCAGCAATACATGAACCGTGAACTTCCAAATGTTCAAGCTGATTTTAGAAAAGGCAGAGAAACCAGAGATCAAATTGCCAACATTCGCTGGATCATCGAAAAAGCAAGAGAGTTCCAGAAAAACATATATTTCTGCTTTATTGACTATGCCAAAGCCTTTGACTTTGCCTTTGACTTTCCACAATAAACTGTGGAAAATTCTGAAAGAGATGGGAATTCCAAACCACCTGACCTGCCTCTTGAGAAACCTATATGCAGGTCAGGAAGCAACAGTTAGAACTGGACATGGAACAACAGACTGGTTCCCAATA
>NW_011494861.1:17576229-17577482 GCF_000754665.1 Bison bison bison
ATAAATTGGGTGTAATAATCCAGGCAAATTTGGCCTTGGAATACAGAACGAAGCAGGGCAAAGACTAATAGAGTTTTGCCAAGAGAATGTACTGATCATAGCAAACACCCTCTTCCAACAACACAAGAGAAGACTCTATACATGGACATCACCAGATGGTCAACACCGAAATCAGACTGATTTTATTCTTTGCAGCCAAAGATGGAGAAGCTCTATATGGTCAGCAAAAACAAGACCAGGAGCTGACTGGCTCAGATCATGAACTCCTTATTGCCAAATTCAGACTTAAATTGAAGAAAGTGGGGAAAACCACTAGACCATTCAGGTATGACCTAAATCAAATCCCTTATGATTTTTCAGTGGAAGTGAGAAATAGATTTAAGGGACTAGATCTGAAAGATAGAGTGCCTGATGAACTATGGACAGAGGTTTGTGACATTGTACAGGAGACAGGGATTAAGACCATCCCCATGGAAAAGAAATGCAAAAAAAGCAAAATGGCTGTCTGGGGAGCCCTTACAAATAGCTGTGAAAAGAAGAAAAGCGAAAAGCAAAGGAGAAAAGGAAAGATTTTCCCACCTGAATGCAGAGTTCCAAAGAATAGCAAGGAGAGATAAGAAAGCCTTCCTCAGTGATGAATGCAAAGAAATAGAGGAAAACAACAGAATGGGAAAGACTAGAGATGTCTTCAAGAAAATCAGCGATACCAAGGGAACATTTCATGCAAAGATGGGGTCGATAAAGGACAGAAATGGGAAGGACCTAACAGAAGCAGAAGATATTAAGAAGAGGTGGCAAGAATACACAGAACAACTGTACAAAAAAGATCTTCATGACCCAGAGAATCACGATTGTGTGATCACTGGCCTACAGCCAGACATCCCGGAATGTGAAGTCAAGTGGGCCTTAGAAAGCATCACCACAAACAAAGCTAGTGGAGGTGATGGAATTCCAGGTGAGCTATTTCAAATTATGAAAGATGATGCTGTGAAAGTGCTGCACTCAATATGTCAGCAAGTTTGGAAAAGTCAGCAGTGGCCACAGGAATGGAAAAGGTCAGTTTTCATTCCAATCTGAAAGAAAGGCAATGCCAAAGAATGCTCAAACTACCGCACAGTTGCACTCATCTCACACGCTAGTAAAGCAAAGCTCAAAATTCTCCAAGCCAGGCTTCAGCAATACATGAACCGTGAACTTCCAAATGTTCAAGCTGATTTTAGAAAAGGCAGAGAAACCAGAGATCAAATTGCCAA
>NW_011494861.1:17577582-17581656 GCF_000754665.1 Bison bison bison
GCACAAGCTGGAATCAAGATTGCCGGGAGAAATATCAATAACCTCAGATATGCAGATGACACCACCCTTATGGCAGAAAGTGAAGAGGAACTCTAAAAGCCTCTTGATGAAAGTGAAAGAGGAGAGTGAAAAAGTTGGCTTAAAGCTCAATGTTCAGAAAACGAAGATCATGGCATCTGGTCCCATCACTTCATGGGAAAGAGATGGGGAAAAAGTGGAAACAGTGTCAGACTTTAATTTTTTGGGCTCCAAAATCACTGCAGATGGTGACTGCAGGCATGAAATTAAAAGACGCTTACTCTTTGGAAGGAAAGTTATGACCAACTTAGATAGCATATTGAAAAGCAGAGACATTACTTTGCCAACAAAGGTTCGTCTAGTCAAGGCTATGGTTTTTCTAGTGGTCATGTATGGATGTTAGAGTTGGACTGTGAAGAAAGCTGGGCGCCGAAGAATTGATGCTTTTGAACTGTGGTGTTGGAGAAGACTCTTGAGAGTCCTTTGGACTGCAAGGAGATACATCCAGTCCATTCTGAAGGAGATCAGCCCTGGTGCTCACTGGAAGGACTGATGGTGAAGCTGAAACTCCAGTACTTTGGCCACCTCATGCGAAGAGTTGACTCACTGGAAAAGACTCTGATGCTGGGAGGGATTGGGGGCAGGGGGAGAAGGGGACGACAGAGGATGAGATGGCTGGATGGCATCACTGACTCGATGGACGTGAGTCTGAGTGAACTCGGGAGTTGGTGATGGACAGGGAGGCCTGGTGTGCTGCGATTCATGGGGTCGCAAAGACACAGACACGACTGAGCGACTGAACTGAACTGAACCCAACATAAAAATATACACATCAGCATTTGTGTACATATATGTAAATATATATATACATGTTTACATTTGTGTGTGTGTGTGTGTATATGTGTATACACAGCTAAGAGAAAAACACCCACATCTGTCAATAGGGAATACCTTTGAGGATACTGGCAACAAACTGGATACTTCTTACAGTAGGGAACTACAGGCAGCCTTAATGATCAAAATTACTAGAATGGAGAAGTAAAAATGTGCTTAGATATATATATATAGATACTGGAAAACATCTATATAGTATAGATTCTAGTCAGGGAGCACCATGACTGGATATTTTGTCAAGTGAAAACAGAAATGAAAATAAGATCTGTGACACAATAGGATTCACATAAAATTAAAACACTAAAAATATGTTTCACATGTATCGGTTCACAGGTACACATATAATCAAAAACACATATAAATTACAATAGAAAACCAAGAGAAGAGGTTAGGAAAATAAGAAAAAGTAGGGAGAGGAATATAATACCTTATTCAATAGAATCTAAAAAGGACATCAATAGTAAAACGTACCATTATACGCAACTAAAAAAGAAACAACTCTGCTAATTAAACTAAACACTTCTTTATCAGTTAGGAATTTTACCTTTTCTAAAAAAGCTCTTTTAGATTTAAGTTTTATCATACATCACTCTTGTGGAAAACACATACACACACTTATAATTATGTTTTCCAACAAATTCTCATTCTTCAGGGTTTAACTTTTCTGAATCACTTGTTGACTAAGTCACTGATTTCCAGATTTTTCCACATAATACTTTCTGTAGTGAAGTATCATTTACTAGGAGAATTCATAATGGAACTAAAAGCTGTTGTTTCTGGGACTGTAAGCCAAGTTTACATTCAGTCAGATCATCTGCATCTGACTCCAGCTTTAGGAATGTTGCTAAACATGTCTAATTCACCAAATTCTAATCTGTTGAGGCAGGCATTTTCTCTGTTGACATATCCGTGTGAAATGACAGCTACCTCCAAGAATTTTTTTTTAATGCCATTATCTACAATCCAATTTTCAAATTTGCCAAAGAATAAATGAAGGAAAAACTAGAATCAAAGAACATGACAAAGTGAAACAAAGCAAAAGAGGAGCCCTGCGCTGGTTAATGAACAAGGTGAAACACGATTAGTTCACTCTGGACTTGAGGTCAAAATTTACATGAAGCAGACTTACCCTCTTACTATGTACACTTAGGAACTGGCTGGCGGTCGGGGGGTTGCAGGGTGGCAGCGGGGCTTGGGCAGCAGGGAGAATAAATAAACTAACTGCTTTTAGACACTGGACACTAAGCAACACAGTACTGAGATCTCTGAGGAAAGCAGACAAATGAAACGAAGCTATCATAGATTCAGCTTGTTGCCTTCAAGAGAAAGCTTCCCAGGCCCAAGGAGGGAGAACACAGGCAGAGCACCACAATCTTGCTGGAACGAGAAAGAGGAAAGAATTTACGGCAGGACACCCAAGAAGGAGCTACAAGAAGAAAATCCGAAAAAAATCTACATAGCATTCTCATCAGATTCACTGCCGAATACTAGTCACATGTGCCCAAGGTGAACACTCCACAAGATCATAACATTAGAGACAAAGGATAATTTCCATGGGCTGATTAATACGTGAAATACAAGTTGAGAAAAGAAGCAGAAAATCAGATCTCAACAGACACTACCCAAGTTAAAACACACAGAGAAAAAGAAAACACAGCATCTATGGGCTGTGGGTCAGTATCAAATCAATCAAAATAAATATATGAAGACACTGGCTGAAGTGCATTTTAAAATAACAATTAACAAAAAACAAACAAAAAAAAAAGACACCTCACCACATATCCAAGAAGTTCAGAAAACTCCAAGTAGAATTTAAAAAAAAAAAAAAAAAACCACCCTGATACATACACTGCATTTAAACCGATAACAGCAAAAATGAAGAGAAAATCTTGAAGGCAGTCTCAGAAAAAAGACACACCACATATAGAGGAACAAAACTAAGAGTACAGCAGAGTTCTCATCAGAAACTATAGCAGCCAAGAGAGTCTGGAGAGCTTCTGGACTGGTGGGGACCTGGGGAGAATCGCACATGTGGAGAGGGCACGGAAGCTCTGTGCCCTTTCCCTGTACCTTGTTCTATGCATCTTTCCCATCTGGCTGTTTCTGAGTTATATCCTTTAATATTAAACCAATAATATGGTCATTATTCCAACTTCTAGAGGTGATGGATCATCTACATAGTGGGAACTGGTTGGTTGCTGCAGTACTCCATACAGGAAGCATCTGTTCAAGTCTTTTGCCCATTTAAAAAACTGGGTTGGGGAAAACGGCCAAGATGGTGGAGTAGAAAGATATTGAGCTCACCTCATCACACGTGCACACCAAAATCACAACAATATGCAGAACAATTATCACTGAAAATGAGTGAAATCTACCAGATTAAAAAAAAAAAATCTACAACTACAGACATAAAGAAGTAACCACATCAAGACCATTAAGAGGGACAGACTTGCAATATAATCAAATCCCATACCTCCCAGGTGGGTGACCCACAAACTGGAGACTAATTATATAACAGAGGTTCTCCCACAGGAGGAGTGAGAGTTCTGAGCCCCATGTCAGCCCCTGCAGCTCAGGGGTCCAGCACCAGGAAAAAGAGCCCCCACAGGATTTGGCTTTGAAGGCCAGCAGGGCTTGACTGCAGGAGCTCCACAAGACTGGGGAAAATAGAGACATCACTCTTAGAGTGAAGTGTAGTGAAGTCGCTCAGTTGTGTCCGACTCTTTGTGATCCCATTGACTGTAGCCTGTAAGGCTCCTCCGTCCATGGGATTTTCCAGGCAAGAATACTGGAGTGGGTTGCCATTTCCTTCTCCAGGGGGAACTCTTAAAAGGATGCACACAAAATCATACACCCAACAGGACCAAGGGTAAAAGCAATCATCTGACAGGAGCCTGGGCCAGACCAACCTGCTGATCTCAGACGGTCTTCAGGAGAAAGAGGGGGCCACGGCAGCCCACCCTTGGGGCTCTGGAGACATTCTGGCACCAAGACCTTGCCCTGCTTAACATCTGTAAGCTCCAGTGCTGGGATTCCTCAGGCCAAACAGCAAACTGGGTAGGGACACAGGCCCACCATTCAGCAGACAAGCTGCCTAAGACTTCCTGCCTCGACATACCCCTAGACACTGCACTGCTAACAGAGGGCCAAGTCCCAGTTCTA
>NW_011494861.1:17581756-17594656 GCF_000754665.1 Bison bison bison
AGAGGTCAGGCATCGGACCCTCCCGCCATAATGGGGCACAAGCCTTTAGACCAGCCTCACCCTTCAGCGGGCAGACACCATAAACAAGAGAACTATAGTTCCACAAACAAAGTCTGCAAAGGCAGGTCAGACACTACCTGGGACCCAGTGACAAGAAGGGAGGGCACAAGACATTTCCTACAAAGAGCCACTTCTCCAAGATGGAGAACACGGTTAAAATGACCATACTACTCAAGATAATCTAGATTCAATGCAAACCCCTATTAAATTATCAATGATATTTTTCATAGAAAAAAATGTATATTTATATGGAAACACAAAAGACCCTAAATAGCCAAAACAATCTTGAGAAAGGAAAACAGAGCTGGAGGACTCACGCTCTCTGACTTCAGGCTGTACTATATAGCGACAGTAATCAAAACAGTATGGTCCGGGCACTAAAACAGACATACAGATCAATGAAACAGGACAGAAGGCCCAGAAATAGACCCACGACCTTATGATCATTCAATCCACGACAAAGGAGGGAAGAACATGCAATGGAAAAAATACAGTCTCTGCAATAACTGTTGCTAGGAAAACTGTACATGTGAAAGAATGAAAGCAGAACATTCTCTAACACTATAAACAAAAATAAACTCAAAATGGATTAAAGACCTAAATGTGAGACAGAATACTAAAAAACTCTTAAAGGAAAACACTCTTTAAGCAAAACACTCTTTGACATAAACTGTAGCAAGATTTTTTTTGGATCTGTCTCTGAGGAAAATTGAAAATCAAAACAAGAATAAAGAAATTGGACTTAAGTCAAACCTATATGGTTGTGCACAGCAAAGAAAACCACACAAAACAAAAAGATAACCTACAGACTGGAAGAAAATATTTGCAAAGGATGCTATCAACAGGGGATTAACTTCCAAAACAGACAACTCATGCAATTCAATATTTTTTAAAAAATTTAAAAATGGGCAGAAGACCTAAATAGACATTTCTCCAAAGAAGATATACAGGTGGCCAAGAGGCACATGAAAAGATGCTCAATACTGCTAATTATTAAGAAAAATGCAAATCAGAACTATTATGAGGTATCACACCAGTCAGAATGGCCATCATTTAACAGTCCACAGATAACAAATGCTGCAGAGAAAAAGGAACCCTCCTACACTGTGGGTGGGAGTGTAAACTGTACAGCCACCACGGTAAACAGTCTGAAACTTGCTTAAAAACTAAAAGCAGTTACTACATGATCCTGTAATCCCACTCCTGGGCATATATTCAGATAAACTCTAATTCAAAAAGACATATACACCCCAATTTTTACAGTAGTACTATTTACAATAGCCAAGTCATGGAAACAACCCAAATGTCCATCAACAGATGAATGGATAAAGACGTGGTGTGTGTGTGTGTGTGTGTGTGTATATATATATACACACACACAATGGAATATTACTCAGCCATAAAAAAGAATGAAATAATGCCATTTGCAGCAACATGGACATACCCAAATATCCTATGATAACACTTACATGTGGAATCTAAAAAAAAAATGCTACAAATAAACTTATTTACAAAGCATAAAACAGACTCACAGACATAGAAAACAAACTTACAATTATTAAAGAGGATAGCAGGGAAGGGGCTGGGGCAAACCAGGGTGAGATAAACTAGGAGTCTGGAATTAGCAGATACAAACTACTATATATAAAATAGGTAAACAACAAGAACACTTAGTATAGCACAGGGAACTATAATCCATACCTTATAATAACCTAATATGGGAAAGAACCTGAAAAAGGATACATATATGTATAAGCGAATCACTTTGCTGTACACCTGATACTAAAACATTATAAATTTACTATATTTCAACTTTTTAATGGTTTTAAAAAAAAAAACTATATAGCAAAAGACAATCGACTGATATCTTCAAAATAACTAAAAGAAAAAAAAACTTTAAACTTAGAATTTTATATCCAGCAAAAATAAAAAATTCAAATATAAAGACAAAACAAGTAATTTCCAAAATAAACAAATAAATAACTTAGAGAATTCATTGCATACAGACTTCACTATCTGATATATTCACGTAAGTTCTATGAGGCACAAGCTGGAATCTAGATTGCCGGGAGAAATATCAATAACCTCAAATATGCAGATGACACCACACTTATGGCAGAAAGTGAAGAGGAACTAAAGAGCCTCTTGATGAAAGTGAAAGCAGAGAGTGAAAAGGCTGGCTTAAAACTCAACATTCAAAAAACTAAAATCATGGCATTCGGTCCCATTGCTTCATGGCAAATAGATGGGGAAACAATGGAAACAGTGACAGACTTTATTTTCCTGGGCTCCAAAATCACTGCAGATGGTGACTGCAGCCATGAAATTAAAAGATGCTTGCTCCTTGGAAGAAAAGCTATGACAAACCTAGCTGCTGCTGCTGCTAAGTTGCTTCAGTCGTGTCCGACTCTGTGCGACCCCACAGACAGCAGCCCACCAGGCTCTGCCGTCCCTGGGATTCTCCAGGCAAGAACACTGGAGTGGGTTGCCATTGCCCTCTCCATTGTGTAAAAGTGAAAAGTGAAAGTGAAGTCTCTCAGTCGCGTCCGACTTGTAGCGACCCCATGGACTGCAGCCTACCAGGCTCTTCCATCCATGGGATTTTCTAGGCAAGAGTACTGGAGTGGCTTGCCATTGCCTTCTCTGTGACAAACCTAGACAGCATATTAAAAAGCAGAGACATTACTTTGTTGACAAAGGTCTATATACAGTCAAAGCTGTGGTTTTTCCAGTAGTCATGTATGGATGTGAGAGTGGGACCATAAAGAAAGCTGAGCACTGAAGAACTGATGCTTTTGAACTGTGGTGTTGGAGAAGATTCTTGAGAGTCTGCAAGGAGATCAAATCAATCAATCCTAAAGGAAATCAGTCCTGAATATTCATTGGAAGGACTGATTCTGCAGATGAAGCTCCAATACTTTGGCCTCCTGATGTGACGAACTGACTCACTGGAAAATATCCTGATGCTGGCAAAGACTGAAGGCAGGAGGAGATGGTGACGATAGAGGACGAAAGATCGGATGGCATCACCGAATCAATGGACATGAGTTTGAGCAAGCTCCAGGAGTTGGCGATGGACAGGGAAGCCTGGCGTGCTGCAGTCCATGGGATTGCAAAGAGTCCAACACAACTAAGCAACTGAACTGAACTGGAATAAGGAACACAAAGACAGCAAATATACACAAAGACAGAAAGAGCTCTAAAAGTGGTAACAATGAATATAAATATGAAACATTTTATGTTTAATCACTCTAAACTATAAGCGGCAGGAAGAGTTCACAATTGAATATAGAGCATAATACCATCCCTAGAAACAAGGCAAGCACAAGAGGAAAACAGTAAGACAAATGGAAATTATAACCTAGGATTTTAAGATGGACTAAAAAAAAATAAACAAAATTACAAAACATTGAAAGATAAAGAAAATTCTCAATTAGGCAACCTCAGAAATTAATTATTGGGAAGAAAAACTTATTTTAAAAGAAGTTAAAGAACTCAGGAAAACTTAGAAATAAAGAAAAAGACATAAGAGCAAAGAAGCATAACGGATACTGATTTAAGAGAAAACCAGATGGCTATTTTAGGTATCTGATTTTGCAACCTTACCACAAAACTTTGGTAGACCATGGAGTGAACCACACTAGTAGTGATTATCTGATCTTTTCATCTTACCATTGTTTATTAAAATAATGATCTTCAGTTGAATCTCGTGAAGAAGATAAATTCATAGCAGCTGTCAAAACTAAAGGTAGATATTATACTGCACAATCCTTAAGCTTGCCAAAAGGTTATGTGCATCATTTAACCACGTTAAGAACCAACAGAGCAGAACAGATATAGATACAGAAAATTATTTTTTAGTTCACTATTTTGTATTTAAGTTAATACATCATCTCAGTTAAGCAAGGGTTTCATAACAACTGGCCTGACACTCAAGTTAAATTTTCAATCAGTGCCTTATTTATACTCTTCCTTTTATATGTATTATCTGCTTCAAAACCAGCATCCAAACTTACCAAACGATAATAAATGGTACAATAAGGCCATTGCTCAATCCATACATATTTTGATAGCAACACTAATTCTATTATGCTTCCACAAAATGTGTCAACTGATTCTAGTAGCACTGATTCTAACTAACCAAGCATTCAATTTTTCAAATTTTAAGTATTATACAAAAAAACATTATCAAGATAATCAGGACCAGGCACAATTAAGAATCATTTAGGAAAATAAGGAGTGGTTACACCTTATCTTACCTAACAGGATCAAAGAACCACTTTCGTATTTTGGTACCAAACGTGAAATCCTGGCAAACACCACCTGATTCCTTTCAGTGATTTTATAAGTTCCAGTGTCTTCATACGTGTATTATATAATCTAAACCTCACAATCCTTTAATGGGATACCACTACATCTCAATTTATAAATGAAAATAAAAAAACATACTCAAACATTCATTTGCCCTAAGTTAAATCTCAGGGCTTTTAATTCCAAGTCCAGTGCCCTCTGCATCAGAAGATAAAGGAAACAAATACATGTATCACTGTGACCATGAAATTTCAAATCACTATCAGCATTGAGAAAACCTTGGAAAAATTATTTTGAATATGCTGAAATTTATATACATCTTTCAAGAGTGAAAGACACCCAACAAAAGTCAGCCACAGAAGTGTTTCTTCCTTCCCCTCAAAATGTCCAAAACTTGACACTTCCCTAGCTTCCTCCTTCCCCTTAAACCAGCTGCTTTGTGACTATTCCCAAGCTACCCTTCATTTTCAATTGGCCCTAAGTGGATTCAGGACTGAAAGACAAGGAAATAAATGAAAAGGAAAATAATACTAACTTCAAATCATTTTAACACCTATACAGATAACACTAGATCCCAAGCACCAATTTTCAGACAGCAGTTAAATTGTAGCCTCTGTCCATTCATCTCACTCCTTCCTAACTTCATTTGATATGATAAAAGCCCTAGAAAACTTAAATGTCCCTTTTAATAGGATTAAATTTATCCTGTATTTTATAAAAGAGATTCCTTTCGTATCTCCAGGTTTAACTTTGTCTTATATCACAGGATTATCTAAATAAGGACAGGAAAGGTAAAGAAGAAAAGAAAGAGAAGGCAAAATTTTTAGACTCTAATTTAACAATGAAATCTTAAAAAAAAAAAAAAAATAGAGGCAGGTAGGGCATTCAAAATAGCTCTGGTAGAGTCTCAGGAGCAGAGTTTTTATTTTTTTGCCTTTTTTTTTTTTAATGAGACCATGTAGGCTGAGGGGAAAAAGGACACCGTGATTAACACAAGAAATGATAGGCATGAAAACATAAGCAAGGGAGCCAAGCTCGGGTGTTCCGTCCACCGCAATCCCCTAAAAAAAGCAGACGGATCAGGAAAGCAAATATGGCCAGAGTGTCACTATTGATTCCTCCCAGTATGAAATCACCCCAATACACTCTCAATTTCCTCCTGGATCTTATTTTATTCACACATTCCCAAGATTCCACTTCTCAGGGTAGCAGTTCTAACCAGGAAAGGCTTACAGTTAGAGAAGAATTTCAATTAGGCTTGTGAATTATAAGTGGAACAATTAAGAGAATTGTCTCATAGCAAACAGCATCACCAGGGCTCACAGGATCTGGTGTTAGATTCAAGGTGGATCTAGGGACTTCAGTGCACTTACATGGAATACAGATCTTCACCAGAGGTCTGCTATTAATGTGACTAATGTTTCTTTTTCTGCGTATCAAGGATATCTCAGCTTGCAATATACAACTGACTCTTGAACAACACAGGTTTGAATTATGTGGGTCCACTTACACACAGATTTTTTTCAATAATAAATACTTACAGTACAACACAATCTCCATTTGGTTGAACACACAGATGTGGAGGGACTGTGGATATGAAGGGTTGACTTAAGTTAAAGTGGATTTTCAACTGGGCAGAGGGTGGGCATCCCAACTGTTGTGCTGTTTAAGTCAACTGTATAGCCCTTCAAGCATCAGAACTACTTTAAGAACTTTAATATTTTTAAAAAGTAGGCCAATTCAAGTGTTTTTCTTTTTAAATTTCAAATTCCTGAGACAGAAAACATGATTGATACAAAATAAATACTGTTTCATGCCAATACCAACAAAATGCAACTGTTATATTTTAGTCATTAATTCAGAAAAGCAACCATCACAGACCAATGAGCTAGGAAAGACAGCAAGTTCACACATTAGAAAAACACGGATGCATATGCAGGAGGGGCTACAAAAGTATGGACAGGGGAGACACCATACCTAATATGTCTCATTAGACAATGAAGGAAAGTGAAAATGATTCAGGCCTGTCCCACTCTTTGCAGCCCCATGGACTATATAAGCCATGGAATTCTCCAGGCCAGAATACTGGAGTGGGTAGCCTTTCCCTTCTCCAGGGGATCTTCCCAACCCAGGGATTGAAACCACGTCTCCCATATTGCAGGTGGATTCTTTACCAGTTGAGCCACAAGGGAAGCCCAAGAATACTGAAGTGAGTAGCCTATCCCTTCCCTGGTGGATCTTCCCAACCCAGGGATTGAACCCACATCCCCTGCATCACAGGCAGATTCTATACCAGCTGAGCCACCAGAGAAGCCCTGATACCGTCAGTTCCATCATCGGGAGAAAGAAACACCCATCCACGTGGAAGATGTATTCCTTATAGCCATGTAGAAGATGTCCTCCTTGTATTTCCACCTGGAGTTTTTAAAGTAACTTTTGAAAAAATATTGCTTTGGGGACTTCCATGGTGGTCCAGTGGCTGAAAATCTGCCTTCAAGGCAGGGAACGCGGGTTTGATCTCTGGTCAGGGAACTAAATCCCACGTGCCGCAGGGCAATGACTAGTGGTGATGGCTGCACAGCACTGCAAATGCACTGAACTGTACACTTTAAGTGGTGAATCCTATATGGCACGCATTTTACTTCATTTTTTTTTCTTTTAGAAAAGGAAATCAGAACTTATGACTTCCCAGGCGGTGCAGTGGTAAAGAATCTGCCTGCCAATGCAGGAGACACAAGAGATGCGGGTTCTACCCCTGGGTCAGGAAGATGCCCTGGGGGAGGAAATGGAAACCCACTCCAGTATTCTTGCCTGAAAAAATTTCACAGAGGAGCTTGGTGGGCTACAGTCCATGGAATCACAAAGAGTCGGACACAACTGAGCGCGCGTGCACGCACACACACACGTAGAACTTACACTTCTGGCCATGAGGGAGTAACTGGGGTGGATCCTACAGAATGGAGGCATACTATTACAAAATTCTTACACTGTTTATGAAGTGACATTAAGTTGTTTGAAGGCAGACTATAAAAAATTAAAAATGAGTATTATAAACCCTAGGGCAAGCACTTCCCCCAAAACACACACACACACACACACACACACACACACACATCCCATACAAGTATTACTAATAAGTCAACAGTAGCAACAAAAGAGAAATCTTAAAAATACACAATCCAAAAGAAGAGAGGGAAATAAGGGGAAAAAAGAGAGAAAAGGAATAGAAGAAGAGAAAGGACAAATAGAAAACAAAGAGCAAGCAAGATGTATACATAAAACCAAGCATATAATTATGTTAAAATGCAAAAAGTCTAACCAAGCCAATTAAAAGGCAAATTGTCGTAGTAAGTAAAAAAGACTCAACCATAAGCCATCTACAAGAACCCTACTTTGAAACAGACATAGAGGTAGTGAAGGACAAAAACACATACCATGTAAACATTTAAGAAAATAAAGTTGGAGAAGCTATGTTAACAGACTAAATGGATTTCAGACCAACAAACCTTCCCAGTAATAAGCAAGGACATTTCAAAATGATAAGGGGATCAACCTACCAACTCTAAATGTGTGTGCCCTACTACTAAAGTTTCAAAATACATGAAACACAAATTGACAGAATTGCAAGGAAACATAGTAAAACCCACAATTACACCTGGCATGGTTAAAGATTTTAACACCTCTTTCAGTAACTGACAGAACAAGTATACAGAAAATCAGTATGGGTATACAGAGCTTAACACATCAACAAACTTGACACTTATAGAATATACCAGTCTACACACAGGAGAATACTCTTTTTTTTTTTTCAAATGCATATGGAACATTAACCAAGATAAAGCCTATGGGAGAAAATGAAAGAAGTCGGTAAATTTAAAAGGACTGAATTCATACAAATCCTATTCCCTGAACAAAGCTACATTGCATCAAGAGTCAATAACAAAATGATATCCAGAGAATTCTCATTTAGAAATTAAAATACATCTAAGTAACCCATTCTTCCAATCACAATGGAAAGGATAAAAAAAATATATGGAACTGGGTGAAAATTAGTGCAATATTAGTAAGGGAAACTACTAGAATTAAATTTTTCTCAGAAAAAAATGTAAGCTTCTGTATTCAAAGCTAGAAAAAGAAGATAAAACTCAAAGTAGAATTAAAAAAACAAAGCCAACTATCAGTGAAATAGAGTTATTTGAAAAGATTAATAAAACTGACAGTCCTCTGGCTAAACAGTTCAAGGCAAAAAAAAAAAAGAGAGAGAGAAAACAAATTATCAGCATCAGGAATGAAAGAAAGAAGGGACATCCTTCCAAATCCTACAAACATTTAAAGCATAAAGAAGTGCTAATATTTATGAACCTTATGCCAACAAACTCAATAGCTTGGGTGAAATGGAGAAACCCCTTAGCAGACAAACTAACAAAACTCACTTGCTCACTTAAATAAAAAACCTGAACAGTCCTTTATCAGTTAAAGAAACTGGTAGTAAATAAAACCTTTCCACAAAAACTATGGCTTCACTGATGAATTCTACCAGACACCTAAGAAGAAATATACCAATTTCATAAACTCTTTCAGAAAATAGACATTTCTCATCCCCTTTTAGAAATCCAGTATTATTCTATGTGATGGGCTAGACTGTGTCCTCTCCCAAATCCATACATTGAAATCCTGACCCTCGGTACCTCAGAGTACTCCAGACTGTATCTGGAGGTTGGACATGAAAGAGGTAATTACAGTAAAGGTCGGTCATATATGCAGGACCTAAACCCACTATGACTGGTGTTCTTACCAAGATACAGACAACACACAGACCAAAGCACAACTGTGTGAAGACACAACAAGAGGTGGCCATCAGCAAGCCCACAGGGAAGAACCCAAATCTGACAACACCTCGGTCTTGAACTTCTAGCCTCTAAAACTGAGAAAGTAACTTTCTGCTTTTTAAGCCACCCAGTCTGTGATTATGTTTCAACAGCCCTAGAAACTAATAACCCTGATACCAAAACTTATATATAAATACATAAAGTAAATATATGTGTACATTATATGAAAACAACAGATCAATGTCACTCATAAATAAAAATGAGAAATATAGCTTTAAAAAATTCGTGTATGAAAATTGCTCAGTCATGTCCAACTCTTTGTGAGGCCATGGACTGCCAGGTTCCTCTGTCCATGGAACTCTCCAGGCTAGAACACTGGAGTGGGTAGACGTTCCTTCTCCAGGGGATCTTCCCAATCCAGGGATCAAACTCAGGTCTCCCACGTTGCAGGTGGATTCTTTACTGTCTGATCTACCAGGGAAGCCAAAGAATACTGCAGTGGGCAGTCTAACCCTTCTCCAGCAGATCTTCCCAAACCAGGAATCGAACCAGGGTCTCCTGCATTGTGGGTGGATTCTTCACCCTCTGAGCCACCAGGGAAGATCCCAAAATAAGACATAAAATTCAAAAAGAAAGAAGTAAAACTATATTGATTTTCAGATGACATGACTGTCATCTTAGACAATCATATGGTTCTACCAAAAAACTGTTACAAGTAATAAGTGAACTTAACAATTTAAAGAAAAAAGTCAATACACAAAAATAATTTGTATTTCTACGTATTAGCAACATTAGGAAACTGAAATTAACACAAGAGCATCAAAAACATGAGCCACTCAGGAGTAAGTTTAACAAAATATGCGCAAGATCCAAACATGGAGAACTATAAACTCTGCTAAGAGATGTTCAGGACCTAAATAACTGCAGAAACATATTATGTTTATGGCTCAAAGATTCAATATTGTTAAGATGTCAAATCTCCCCAAATTGAGTCCGAGATTCAAAGTAACCCAAATTAAAATCCTAGAAATCTTTTTTTTAAGAATTGGTAAGCTAAAATATATGTGGAAAGGCAAACTTCCTAAATAACTAAAAATAGAGGAACAAAACTACACTATCTGATTTCAAGATTTACAACAATGATACAGAAATTAAGACTGTGGTATACACATAAAGATAAACACTTAGATCAGTGGAACAGAATAAAGATTTCAGAAATAAACTTAAATATATTAATTTTTGAGAAATACTCCAAGAAAACTTAATGAAAAAAGATGGTCTTTTCAACAAATGGGTGCTTCAATAACTGGACATCTACAGTGGAGGGGGAAAATCTTCAAATCTTACCACAAACAGTATATACAAACTAACATAAAATGATTGTACCTAAGTACAAAAAAGCTATAATTTCTAGAATATACAAGAAGATTTAGACAACAATTTCAGTAGAACATAAAAGTCACAGACCACAAAAGAAAAAAGTCCAGTAAACTGGACTTAAATTTTAAACTTTTGCACTTCAAAAGACTGCTCAGAAAACTAAAAAGTAAACAACAGACTGGGAGAAAACATCACAATATACAGACTAACAAAAGACTTGCAGCCATAAGCCTTACAACTTAACACAAACATGAGAAATGTACGCGAGAGATTAGAAGACACACTATGAAAGATATGCAAGTGGAAATAAGCACATGGAAGTATGCTCAACATAATCAGTCATTAAGAAAATGCAAATTATGACAATAAGATTCTACTAAACATACCACTAGAATGACTGAAATTTGAAAGACTGAAAGCAGGAGTTGGCAAGAATGTGGAACTGAAACTCAAACATTGCTGGTAGAAATGCAAAATGATAGTCACTTTAGAAAACCATTCTGCAGTTTCTTATCATGTTAAACATACAGTTGGCCACACAACCCAAGAATACACTCCTATACATTTACCCAAGAGATGTGAAGATGGGTCTACACAGAAACCTGAATATGAATGTTTACAACAGCTTTCTTTACAATCACTGAAAACTTCAGAAACAAAGAAACTCAGTATCTCTCACAATGCATATATAAAGAAGTCATGTTATATACCTGGAGGCTCAGACGGTAAAGTGTCTGCCTGTAGTGCGGAAGACCAGGGTTCAATCCATGGGTTGGGAAGATCCCCTGGAGAAGGAAATGGCAACCCACTCCAGTACTCTTCCCTGAAAAATTCCATGGACTGAGGAGCCCGGTAGGCTACAGTCCATGAGGTCCCAAAGAGTAGGACATGACTGAGCAACTTCACTTTCACGTTATATCCATGTAATGGAATACTACTCAGAAGTTAAAAGAAGAAAATTAGTGAAACATTCATCATTATTAAGGGCTTCCCTGGTAGCTCAGCTGGTAAAAGAATCTGCCTGCAATGCAGGAGAACCCAGTTCAATCCCTGCATCGTTAAGATCCCCTGGAGAAGGGCATGGCAACAACCCACACCAGTATTCTTACCTGTAGAATCCCCATGGACAGAGGAGCCTGGCGGGCTACAGTCCATGGGGTCGCAGAGTCGGACACAACTGAGTGACTAAGCACACACAGCACAGCACTTACCATTACTGAATCTCAAAAACATTACTCCAAGTGAAAGAAGTCAGCCACAAAAGACTGCAGACTGAATGACTCTATTTACATAAAATCCTAGAAAAGGCAAAACTACATTGAAGGAAAACAGACTGCCAGGTTATCAGAGGTGAGAGAAGACTGAGTGCAAAGCTGTGGCACAGTAAACTCATGAGCGTGATGGAAGCGTTCTGTACCTTAATTAGGGTGGTAACACAGATATATTCATTTGTCAGGCTCGCTGAACTATACACTTAAAACTGGTGACCTTTATTGCATGCAAATTCTATCTTAATAAGGTTGATTGTAAACAAAATCACTGGTCTCTGAAAGGCAAGGTAATATAGTGGTTAAGAACTTGAGCTTTGAGCCAAAACATCTGGATATAAACACTGTTACCACCATTATTAACTATATGAATTGAGACAAGTTACATAACCTCTCTGACCTTCACTTCCTCATCTACAAAACGGGAATTAGGGACTTTCTGCTGGTACAGTGGACAAGAATCTGCCTGCCAATGCAGGGGACATGGGTTCAGTTTCTGGTCTGAAGATTCTACATGCAGTGGAGAAACAAAAGCCCATGCACTACAACTACTGAACCTGTGTGCTACAATTACTGAAGCCTGTGCACTAAAACAAGTGAACTGCAATTAATTTTTTTCAATGGGAAGTATCTGCATCAAATAGTTGTTGTAAAGATTAAGTCATGTCAAACCCTTAGGATAGTGCCTGGCAAATAATAATAATTTATATTGGAACTCAGTCGGTTAAGAATCTGCCTGCAGTGCAGGAGACCCGGGTTCGATCCCTGGGTTGGGAAGGTCCCCTGAAGAAGGAAATGGCAACCCACTCCAGTATCCTTGCCTGGAAAATCTCAAGGACAGAGGAGCCTGGTGGGCTGCAGTCCATGGGGTCGCAAAGAGTCAGGCACGACTGAGCGACTAACACTTACTTACTTATATTGCAACACATATTATTATGTGGGCACCTCTAATAGATCAGTTGGTAAAGAATCCACCTGCAACGCAGGAGACTCCAGTTCAATTCCTGGGTCAGGAAGATCTGCTGGAGAAGGGATAGGCTACCCAAGCAAGT
>NW_011494861.1:17594776-17598895 GCF_000754665.1 Bison bison bison
AGACCTGGGCTGGGAAGATCCCCTGGAGAAGGGAACAGCTACCCACTCCGGTATTCTGGCCTGGAGAATTCCATGGAATGTATAGTAGTGCATGGGGTCGCAAAGAGTGAGACACGACTGAGCGACTTTCACATTATTATTATGTATACCGAACCAACTGTTAGTACTTTTTAGTGAACTTGGCATTTATGAACTTTGAGTTTCAAGCATCTACATGAGCCTCTAACACAGTTATCTGAAATTTTCACTAAACCCATTTTGCTTCATTATCTCTATCTGAGCCAAAAGCCCATCCTTAAACTAAACTGAGGTCTCATACTCAGTAAGACATGGGCAACAGGTCTCATCTTTAGCGCTAAATATGATTAATAGGTAGTGGCTGCCCAGACTGCTATGTTGAGGACTGTGAGACAACATTTGAATTCCAAAAGAGTGCTTAACATCTGTCATGACACTAAGAGAAGCAGTGATGCTAGGGTGTGATATTATAATTATGTGATTAAAAGTTTTTCTTCACATAATCGTGAACTCCTTCAGGACAGTCTGTTATTAACAGTTTGACACAAGAGGCTGTCTGTCACATTTATTAAACAGTAGATGGACTTAACATAGATTCGACCTACATCTGATCAGGCAAAGTAAATTTTCCCATAAGGGCTTACTGCTGCTGCTGCTGCTAAGTCGCTTCAGTCGTGTCCGACTCTGTGCGACCCCACAGACAGCAGCCCACCAGGCTCTGCCGTCCCTGGGATTCTCCAGGCAAGAACACTGGAGTGGGTTGCCATTGCCTTCTCCATTGTGTGAAAGTGAAAAGTGAAAGTGAAGTCACTCAGTCATGTCCGACTTGTAGCGACCCCATGGACTGCAGCCTACCAGGCTCCTCCATCCATGGGATTTTCTAGGCAAGAGTACTGGAGTGGGATGCCACTGCCTTCTCTGAAGGGCTTACTATCGACTTAAAAATACTTATTTCTGCTACAACTTCGAGAATATCTGGGACTTAAAGAGGTAGAAAAGGTCATTTCAGGGAGCTGGAAAGGCTAACACAGAGACAGTCATAATGTGACAGTGTAAAAGAAAGATATTGTCTTCCAAACAGAGGATAGACTCATAATTTAACAGACCATGTCAGAAAATTTTGAAAAGTAAGGCAACACAGACTTCCTTTAAATGTCAGAGACTCATCCAACTTCAAGCTATATATACCACTCTCTACTGTACTACAGACTCTTCATCTATAAAACCAGAATTTACAACTTGATGGTACTTTCAATCCTTTGAAAGAATTATTAAAGTCAAAACTATAAATCCCTAAAATGTCCATCAATTCTACAATAAGATATAAGCTTACTTTGAAATATAAGTAAGGAGAGACCAAAACATGTTACTGACAATTCAGCATTTGACTTTAAATCAACTGTTCTCAAACAGGGTGAAAGGACAAGTCATTATCACCAAGGGAGCTTTTGCAAACTACACTGCCCACTCCAGCCCTCAATTCTGTTAAGTCCTCTTAGGATGTGGGCAGATAGACAGGCAAGGGGAGGGAGTAAGAATAAAAACACGTGTCTCCTGGACTTCCCTGGTGGTCCAGTGGTTAAGACTCTGAGCTTCCACTGCAGAGACCTCAGGTTGGATTCCTGGTCAGAGAAATTCCGCATGCCACAGGGTGTGGTCAAAAGAAAAAAAGAGTTATCTCCTGTGATTATGAAACAGCTGTTTTCCTCCAATCCACCACATTTAAGAACCATGAGGCTAAATGTATATAATTGATCTTATAGATCTGAAATTTTAAAATTCCATAAAAGAAAGCACTAAACTGAGAATCAGGAGATGTGAGTTGTAATTTTGTTTCTGAACAGTCCAATCTGAAACAGTTACTTAACTTCTCTCTACCTCTATGAGAATACAATTATATTAGCATTACATTAAAATTGGAAGTTCTATACAACTTAACAGAGTTGTTCTAGGATAAAATGAAACATGAAACATAAACATCTTTAAAATATGAATGAGGAATTATTATCATTATTCAAACGTAAGCCTCATTAAGATGTAATAGCTTAGAATAATTTGGACTGGTTCACAGTTTAACCTTGAAGCGACAAGACCAACCACCCAGGGCCAATTAGAAATGAAAAGGATTCCTTGGGCTTTGCCTAGTCCTTTATCTTCCTACCCTAAACACTTGGCCAAATCAAATCTAGCTTGAGACTCAGGAAAATTGATTCCCATTAATGAATTCTTCTGAAAAGTCAACCTCACCAGCAAGAGACCAAGGACTATCACATTCTTAGAAAGTGAAATATTCAGAATTTTTAACTAAGACTCTCACTGGACACTTCCACTTAGAAT
Source organism: Bison bison bison (assembly GCF_000754665.1). Lineage (NCBI taxonomy): Eukaryota > Metazoa > Chordata > Mammalia > Artiodactyla > Bovidae > Bison > Bison bison. The sequence goes on from NW_011494861.1 coordinate 17,597,132, forward strand.
ATAAAAGAAAACAAACAAACAAAAAAACCTAAGCAACATGGTTAAGATTCAGAGACTGGATTTAAATATTTTTTTTTAAGTTAGGTGACAGACTAACAAAAATTTTAATAATTTTACCCCTAAAAAATAAAAATTAGTGCCAGTGGCTTATATTCCCCTATCCCTCTCCAACTCTCTATAAAATGGCTTACAGTAAGTATAATAAGTAAGTATAAGTGCATACAGTGCCTGGCAGACAGTGAGTGTCAAATATCTGTTGGATGAATGATGAATTCCCTTCTTTCACCTTGTATTTTAGTGCACCTACATGGATGCTAGCAAGTTTGTTTCCTTTAATCTACTTATAAGTGAAATGGAAATGGCGGCCAAAAAGACAAGTTCTAAAAATCCTCACTTTTGTTTCACTACTTTCTACTTTTATCACATGGCATTCTCTACCAGGTACAAACACTTAGACCTAAACATAAACTGCTTAAGTTATTTATTTAAAAAAAATTACAATTCTAGTCCAGCTTCAGTGAAAAATGAATCAATTCTCAATCCAGAATAATGTATGACAAAAGCAAAAATATAAAGCCATTTTCACTGCAAGAACTAGAAACTGTAATCAATAACTTTCTTATACTCCCAACTTCTAGCCCTACTGTATTTAATGACAACTTACCATCTGCAACCCTGAAGTGAATCAACTTACTCTCTAATGATAGTGTAAGCCAATTTCCCGTATCACTAATACACTAAGTCTGTCAACAATTTCCTCCAGAAGAAAAGCACAAGATCCTACCAGTTCTCACTCAGCTAACAGCAATTCCTTTCTTCTAATCTTACCATCTGAATTGGACAAAACCCAGTGAAAACTCAAAACACTCTCAAGCAAGACAATCAACTCCATCTTCCACTTAATATGAATAAGCCCCTTATGCCAAATGTCATAACTGAGTACTGCTGTATACTATCCACGATGACACGTCTAACTCCAAGCGTTTCTCAAATCAGAAGTTCTAAAAAACTCTGATGTGTTAACACAAGTGCCAAGTGCAGTGCAATTACATCTGACCCACGGATGGTATTTAAAAATGTGGGCCCCCCTTTCAAGACATTCAACTGAGAGGTGCAATTTTTTTGCGAACAGACTTTCTTGACTACAGGAGCCTCAACAGCAGATTTAAAAGTAAATGACCTAGCCTTTGAAGTAGGAGGCGATATTTACACGTACACACAACGGATATTTACCTCAGAGCACACACGACGGATATTTACAGCAAATACTACTTCTCCTTAAAACAGCCATACCCATGTTTAGAGTACCATCTACCACACTTTCAATAAACAAACTGTGACCAACAACTCCCTCCCTCAGCATACCAGGAAGCTTAATTCTCTCCTTTTACAAGTTTAATTCACCTCCACGAGCAATGCGGACTGACAGGGTACCTAATTCACCAGACGGCCAGAAAATTCAAGGCCCAACCTCCGTGCCCACCTTTTCCCTTTTATGCACAGCCACTTATTTGACCTTCCATCTCGTCCTCTTATTATTGCCTAAACTCCCTTCACATCTCCCCCGCAACACTGTCCTCTCTAGTACCCTCACCCTGCGTCGGGATGCCAACATTTCCCCATCCCACCCCACCAACCCCTGCAAACGCTCGAATCCCTCTGCAGACACCGCTACAGCGCCCTACAGACCGCCCTCACCCCGGAGCCCAACAGCCCCAACAGCAGAAACTCCCAATGCAGAGACTTGGGGAGAGGCGGGGGGGG